>NC_048276.1:25843899-26143899 GCF_009762535.1 Notolabrus celidotus
ACCAGTTCACTACACGTATGTGTATAATAATACTCAGGGGTCTGTATTTCAGCATTGGAAGTGTTCGGGTTTCCGTTGTATTCTATTCTTAGTTCGAGAGTAGTTTTATTCATCAGTTGGCTTTGGTGTATGCAGGAAAACAGCTAATGTGTAGAGCAACAGCAGGTAGAATGCATCCCATTGGCGGTACTTTGATGTCAGCTAACTAATCGCAAATGCAGCTAATAAACTGTGTTGGTTTAAACTTTTTCAACAGATCTGCCTGCGACTTTGTGAATCGATCCAAATTCCGTTAAACAACCAATTAAAAAGTCGGCAGGTTGCCTTAATCAAATAAATCAACAAAATGCCTGCTACGGTTGAGAGTGCAGCCGTACACACACCCTTGAATCATGTCAAAAGTTGCCAAGGTAGGGAAAGAGGCATTTATATTCTATAGTTGTGTATGTGAATGTGTGTCTTGATCGTACACTGCCTGGTAATTCTGGTGTGTGCAGACAAAAATACAAGCTGTATGTATTTCTTTGGATTTTTTATGGTAAGGTTGTGGGGCCATGAAAATCCTAGGACTTTCTTGGGTAAAACAATAAAATGGGTGGGAGGTGGGAAATGGTTTGAAATATGAGAGAAACCCCAGAAGAAAACACAAGTGTTGGCATGTATGGCTGTGATGTCTTGGGTATGAATCAACAAAACCAGAGTCTCTGTGGAACGAGTGTTGGTATTGATAATGCCCCTGTTTCTGACACACAAACCGTTGAAAAGACAGTGCAACACTCTTTCACCATAATTTATCAGCCTCCACAATTATAGACTTTTTTTCTGGCTTATAGGTTAATTTCTGTATTTTGTGTTTAACTTGAATCATTACACCACTCTACATAGTTTTAATAATTGTAGCAGGATCTTGTAATCCCTTTTCACCCCTACCCCACCCCTTTCTTTTCATATATTCTTTTCAAGCAATTTTTGTCATTAACCCCAGTCTCAGTGTGGATGACTCTACTAGAGTTGTCATCTGTGTGTGCTTTGACTGAATTGTTACAGCAGAGAGACACAGTTTTGACCAAACATAAAAACTAGGGTTCAATTTTCAGATCCTGAGTTGAATCCATATGGGCAGCAATCACATGACTCCTCTAACCATACTTGATTTTTAAAGACTATGCATCAGAATATTCTGGCATGTTTACAGAGATGTACAATAAAAAAATTGTCAGTCTTCTCAACAGTCTCTTAAGAAATCTGAATTTCTCTCTGACGATGGAAACACTCAGGGTCCTGTACATTTACAAGGACATTTAAACTACCTGAGAAAAATGTCTGCTGCAGTAAAGCATTTGATGTGTCTCAGAATGGGACAGTCATGTCCTCCAGGCTAGCCTGCAGCTATTCAGCAGGCTGAGCATACGTAATGTCCTCTGGGAAGGTGGAAACCAGCTCTCTGCTTGAGCATCACAGGCAGCGCTTCTGTGTCCATCTGGCTCAATGATGGAGACTGACTGACTGATGGCCCGTCCACATGTATGTGTGTATTTTTAAAAACACTGTTCTTCATCTGTGTTTTTGGTTACGTCCACACTTATAAGTGAACTTGGAATTGGAGGTTTTCAAAAACAAGATGGAGATATTTGACTCTTTGTTGTTGGGGTCACGATGACTGTAAAGCTGACGTAGCTGCGCATGGCAATTGTTGTTTGTATGTATTGTGCATGTGCCAACATGGCAGGCTATCGGTTTGTTTTGTATGCTTAGTACTTTAGTTAAGTAGCATGTTAAGAGAAAACCTCACTGATCTTAATCATTATACTGAATAAATGGAATAGACTCAATAGTTTTTTAATTCTCCACTCCGTACAAAGTTTAAAGAACTGTTCAGAGTTATTGTTCGCTCAAGAATACACTCAATACATGTAAACAATGTACTTCTATGGTGTTTGAGGGACAGACTGCATTCTCGTTCTCCCCACGCAGGCACAGGCATTTTCAATCATTTCTGTGTGTTGTGTGAACAGAGAAATATTCAAAAACACTGGATTATTTTCTTTTTTTGAAACAGAGAGAAAAGAGAAACACCTTTATATGAGTGGACACATCCTGAGACCTTTTTGCTTTCATGGTAATAGTTGTTGCTGTATTAAGGCTGATTGGATAAAGGTTTCAGCGTGTCTGATTTCCTCCCACAAAATGTTGCATCCTGTCAGCGGAAACCCATTCAGACAGGCACATGGTCTTATCATAAGAGCTGTAATGCATCCTCATGGTGCATGCTGTTTGTGCTGCTCTCTGTACACACTCCCACTCAAAGCAGAGACTGTGGACAGGTTCATTGGTGTGTATGTAGAGCTCTAAAATAAGGTGAGCCCACACTGGGATCAACAGGCTGACACCTGGCTGTGCTGGTGGAGCAGAGAGGTTAAACCAAATCTAAATCAGGAAAATTCAGGAAGTGAAGGACTGAAATGAATCACTCCTGACTCATAATATTTTCTGCAGCACCTCTTTGAAAATCCTAACACGCTGTATCTCTCCTGCCAGATGGTGAGCCTTTCAGAAGTTGTTTTCAATGCGATTATTTTTGCTCTAAAACCAGGTACCACAAGCACCAGAAATAATATCTCCATTAGTATGCAAAAGAATGCTAAGACCTTCTTTTCTTCTTAAACCTTGTGCACGTTTGCTCTGACTCATTGTCAGATTTTTGCCTGAGTAAAGTGAGCCATTCAAAAGACGCCTTCCTACAGGGCAAGAGCTACAATATTAAAATCAATACTGTATAATATCTGGAGTTTTTGTTGCCCTAGAGTCTGAGTTAGAGGTAGGGATGACATTAAGGGTTTTGCTCACCAGCCACTATGCTCAGTGTATTTCCAAAGTTATGGTGTGTGTCGTGAGGTTCTTTTCTCCACTCACTTCTTTGAATAAAACACGGGCAGAATCAGAAAAATGTGATATAGGTGGAATTTTATTAGTTACTGTACTCCCAAAAGTGCAGTCTAAATTTTTACAAAAAAGTGCAAAAAATCTAAATACTATTTACAAAAATATAGGAACAAAATTCCAACACGGCACAAGTCTGTAATGACTCATAAATCACGAAAAAAAAGTTAGTATTTGGAAAACACTGCTCAGCGAGTTACCTTCTTTGCAAGCCAAAAGGGACTGAGGGAGAGCCCAAAGCAGCCCTCTTTTAAACCCAGTGGCTCCTCCCACTGGGCGTCACTAATTACATAAGTTAAACCAAAAACATTTATTTTTAACATTTAAAGCATCAACATTTTTAAACAATATCACCTTGAACAAAATTATTGTATACAATTAAAAATAAAAACAAAAATTAAATTTTGGAAACCGTGTGGCACCTTTCGCCCACCATAGACCCAATTTATTGTGCGGAAATGGAACGCTCTGTTTCCTAATTTCAAATACGCGCGGGCTACTGCGGAGCGCAGATTCAACGCACTCTAGCAGGTAAATGAACCCTATAGTGTGTGAATGTATGCTTAAGACAATAGTAGAGCTCCCAGGTGTGCATCCCTGTTAACGTTATGTAGGCCTAACGGAGAGGGACAGGTGATTACCGGAGTTGTTTACCGGGTTGAATGATTAACTGACGGAGAGGGAAAGTTTGGTGTGTGTGTGCCTCGCTGTGCGTCGCTGTGTCACTGCGCGTCAGTGACGGTGCCACCCCGTCATGGTGTGCCTTTAAATCATTTTACCCAGACCGTCTATAACTTTTCACCGCTGCATGCTGCAGTCAGTGCAGGACATCATCTACATGATGAAATTTTGAGCAGCAATTTCCATATCTCTTGTAATTTGGGGTATTTGTAAGCATGCATTTGCCATGTCATTGTATTAATATTTTAAAAATAAATCCTATTTCAGTTAAATAATAAATGTCTGATACTTCCTGCATCAGATTTCCCATTTAAGAACATTAAAGAGTCATCATTCACATGTTGGTCTGATGTAGCCCACTCATTAAAGACATAGATAGGTTCACTTCTTCTCCTAAGCTGTACGTTATCCCCTAAAAGATTCATGAATCATCGGATTTTCCCTTTTTATATTTATGTTACAGTTTGAAACACAATTGGTTTCTTTGACACACCAGAGACATAAGCCCTTTTCAATATCATCCCAGGTCTAGAGTACAGTTATTGATCAAGCTGTTTACATGACTTGACTGTATTATGAACTCACACGTCTGTCTCTCTGCCTCAATGGATATTTGACATGAAACCAAGTTTACATTTACTGTACATCTTATATTCCTGTGTGACTTTCATTCTGGGTTTCATGGTAATTTCAGCAACCTGCAGTGTTGTACCAATGATGTCAGCATTTATTTTAACAGGACTGCCTTTTGTCTGCTTAGAATGAAAGGGAGTAATGGTCTATGCAGTGTGAAATATCTGTTTTTCCACTGTATCCACCCATGTTTGAACATCGCAGTGCATCATTGTTTTTAGCAGCACACGGTCACCTCAGTGTCTGACCAGGATATCTGACACTAATGTGTGTCCTGTCACAGTCTGCTGTCAGATATCAAATAAAGACAATATTAACATTACAGATGCATCTCAGGCCCTCATGTTAGTGTTTGTGTGACAGAAACCTTGAGGAAGAGACACAACAAAGAGACTCTGCAGGACTCCACAACAATAAGTGATTTAAACAAACCTAGTGTTTTTTTTTTTTAGCTTTGATCAATCTCCCACATTTCTGCATAATTAGAAATGCAAAAGATAAAAGACAAAGAAAGGAGTCTAATAATGAGAGATAACATACATTTTTTTCAATAAAATATTCTTCTTCAGCCCTTCATTTCCTGATTTTAGCACCAGACATGGCCTTCTAGTGCACATTGGTGTTTTTTGCTCATCCACCCTCAGACAGGTTGTTTATGATGCCCACACTCAGACATATTGTACTTTTATAACTTCCAATCTAAACAGAAAGACAGTATCATAAAAAAAGTCAAGGTGAAAACAGACATGTATAATAGGGAGGCCTCCCTGCTGGCTCTCTGAGGAGTTGTTCTTGAAAAGTGAGTCATGTTGTTCTGTTTATTGAGAGGGCTTTTCACTGTTCTGCTTATACTTTCACAATGTCCTACTAGAGAAAACAGATCATTATTTTAGGATCAGATTTTGCACTGAATTGCTTAAAAAAATGGGTTCACATCTTCCATTTATCCTGTTGAATGTTCTTCAATGTTACCACCATTCTATTAATATGCAGTACAGGGTTATCCATCTATCATTGCGACAAATTTACATGAACATAACTCAGGTAGAGTGTCTTCTCCCTTTTTTCAACTGTCCTATTTTATTACTTAAAATAATGAGACACTCTTCAATCATGGCTTAACTATAATTATTTAGATATGTTATGAATGCATAGTTTACATTCCTGCCAGCACCATCTGCAGCTGAGAGTTATAGCTGAGCAGACACGAGAGGTCACCAGATTCAGTCTCGTATTGCTAAATAAATCTGTGCTCATGTAGAATCTATCATTTGAATCATACCTCAAACCTACATAGTTTAATTTCTATCCATATTTAATGTAACCATTTGTAAACTCAGAAATAATGTATTGTTTGTATTAAATCCATTCCCTCCCTTTCTAACCAAACTGAGCCGTATATCTCCTTCACAGTTCAATTTGAATGATTACTTTTTCTGCACAGTATGACCTGATCTGGGGTTATTGATCAACATAAGGGAGAGTAAGAAGTGAAATCCCCTCCTTTTCACAATCTTATGTTATTATCTTGGAAAGCTTGGTGTAAACAGTTGTTGCTCTGAAGTTTGGTGGCTCACTGCACAGTGGAATAAAGCAGGATTAGCTGGGCTGATTGAAAAATGTGGATGTGTGAATTCAAATTAGAGTCAGAGAGGAAAAAGGAAATGAGGAGGAAAGATCTGGATGTCCTCTGAACATCAGGATTTTTAGGCAAATACCTAGATGTTGTTGTTTTATTGTTGCTGCCTCTGATTGTGTTGCGGTTGTTATTTTTGTTATTGCTATTGTCGTTGCTGTTTCTCTTGCTGTGGTCGTTGTTGTTTTTGCTATTGATGTTTTTGTTGTTGAGGTCATTGTTGTTGTTGCTGCTGTTGCGGATATAATTTTCTTGTTGTGGTTATTGCTGTCGTAGTAGTCATTGTTGAGGTTGGCATCGTTTTTTGCTGTTATTGCGTTTGTTGTTCTGTTTATTGTTATTTATGTTGTTTTTTGTTGTTATTGAGTATGTTGATGTTGCTGAGGTTGTGGATGTTGTGGATGTTGTAGAAGTTGTTGTTTGTTTTTTTGATGTTGTTTGTGTTGATGTTATTGTTGTTTTTATGTTGTTGTTTTAAATGTTGCTTCTGCTGTTTTGTTCTTCTTGTTGTTGCAGTTGTCATTTTCATGTTGTTGTTGCTGTTGTGTTGTTGTGTTGCAGCTGCACAGAAACGTGTTTTGAAGAGCCTAATGAACACAGTGTTTGTCATTTCCCCTCTCAGACTGAAGGAACTGGATTACTGGCTTTAGACTGAGGTCATCTGTATGCAACAAGCAGACACGGAGCACACAGCAGCAGAAGCTCTTCCAGCATGTCCTTAAATTATCCTTGCTGACACACACACACACAGCCACACAAACAAACACACACACACACACACCACACACACACACACACACACACACACCACACACACACACACACACACACACACCAGTTTATCAGCAGAATTAAGGGCAGTGATCTGTGTGTGCTCTCCTGGTACCTGTCAGAATCAAGAAAAATTAAAGCTGTTCAATGAACGCTGCAGAGAGGTGTTTACTGCACCGAGATGATAACGTCCTCTCCCTCAGAGCTACATGCTCCCTCCCAACACCCCTGCCTGAGACTTCATGATGTTTCTTGTTGACTCGATGGGTGGCTGGGGATAACAGTCACACCAGCTCTCTTTCCTTTTTGCCTGTAATAATGATAGCTAGAACATGGGTACAAGATGTTTTTCTTTTTTTTTTTTACCAGTGTTCAGGGTGTTTTGTATGTCATGGAGTGTCTGAATGCTTTAATTTTACTTGCTGTATTGACTTTAATTTAAGATTATGGTCATTTATATCACCTGACTTTAATTTTACTTGCTGTATTGACTTTAATTTAAGATTTATGGTCATTTATATCAACTGTACAGCATTTGATATGCGTTTACGCCTCCAGCCATCTTCAGGAAGTTCCTGAAGAAGGCTGGACACCAAAAGCGTTGGATTAAACCGACTCTAAATTTGGATTTGTTTGGTTTTATGAAGGTATTTGAACCTTTTATTTTTAAAAGATGAGAGCCTAGGTTTTTCTTGACTTTTTTAATAATATTTTCTCATACCCTTCACCTAAGAGCACCATTTTTTTGTTATTTTGCTAGATCTTCCTGTCCCACAGGTCTTCACAGCCCTTAAAATAGTTGATGAAATGAAAGATTGAAAGCAGACAAAGATGCACAAGTTGCAGCTCAGTCACTATAAACATTATTTAGAAAATACAACTGTCTGTGTTTAATGTCCAAAATTGATCATTTGGTGGAAACTGAGCTGGAATAAGACTTGACTTCTTCTACAATGAATTTTTTTAAATGAATGACTTATAGAATAACATTTGATATTATCATACTGTGATGATTAGGGATATTATCTCATTTAAATTCCATCATTTCCACCGGTGCCTTGTTTTAATACAGTTTCCCACCAAACGATGGCGATTCGAATAATCATCGAATAGATGCCAATGATTATCAAATAGTATTTTGGCTTGAAATACCCGTCCCTATTATGATTAGGGTAACTAATTCATCCTAAACATTATTTTCTGCATTATATGTTCTGTAAAAGCAGTAAAAATGTTAAGTGAGAAAAGTGTCCATATGGTGCATGGTGGGAAAACACTCACTGATACCATTATTTGTGCTCATATTTGCTTTGCTCATAGCAAGTTATCAAATTCCTGGAATCAACAGGTACAAAGAAATGTTTTCCATGAAGATTGAACCAAGTAATGTGATTGGCTGTGCTAGTCTTAGAACTACTGGTCTACATAGTCCATTGTTCTATACTGTATGTGATCAGATCTGCGGAGACAAAATGAAAATCACCTTTCTCACATCGCTCCTCTTCACACACTTCATCACGTCATATCCAAAATCCAATCAATATGAGCTATATAGCTTGTTTAAAGTCAAATAGATATCACAGCGTGTCACACAGGGAGGCACGGTCATTAATTTATGCTGTGATAAAATACAGAGCAGTAATGACACAAAGGCAGAGCAGAAGTCCTGCTGGAGGAGCTGTTTGTATTTTAATAGCCAGAGAAACCCCAACCTTATTGATCTCCCACAGCACAGCATGACTTTGAAAAGTAATTATTCAGTTATATATGATGAGATTTCCCCCCAAGGGACAACTTTATTACCACAATAAAATATCCTCCCTGCGCTTTCAAGAAAAACAAGATAGTCGATACAGCAAGCAGGATGTTTGCATAAAGAAAGGATGGGCACAATCAGGTATCAGTATCAAGTTATTGATCACAGCAAGGGAAAGCTACTAAGGGTAAAGAAGAGCTGTGTTCTACTGACATATCACTTTCTCAATAACTTTTGCCACTTTGTTTCCTGCTGATTTGTTTGTGTCTCAGGAACACAACCGCTTTATTTCTTTGAAAAATGAAGCTGTTTTTTATTTATTCAGCTGCCTTAAAAGGGAGGTAAGAAAGAATAGCCTGTTTCGTGCTTTAGGACGACACTCAGGGACAGAGGGAGAAAAGTAGAGAGAGGACAAGATGAAGGAGTCTGTGTGAGAGAGGACGAGAGCGAGAAATAAGAGAGTAAGTGATGAGAGAATGGAAACAGAGGGTGAGATGGAGTGATGTAGGAGACAGCAGAGGGTTCTGAACACCGTTCCATGCTGTTTCTCATGGCTCCTCTTTCAAACAGCCTGAAGTGAGCAGAGCTCAGATTTGGACAGCCAACCAAAAGGTGGATACCTGCTTCCTGTGAGCCTCCTGCCTTCTTCTCCTAACAGACTTCACACACACTGCTTCTATCTACTCAGTCTGTGTGTGCTGCTCTTTGAAGTGTGCACTGTCTGACTCCTACATTTTTCAATTTCCTTGGCAGGTTATAACAGTGGCATTAATTTAGGGTGTAGTCAAGGTCGCTACAAAGCAGTTTAGCTGAGTATATGACCTTCACATCTGCTGCCTTGGACCAGGCTTGCTTCATTTTCAAACTGATTGTAAAATTTAAAAACTGAAACAGTTCTTAAAGAGTTGAGAGTGTGTCACAGTTGAATATGCAGCCGTGTTGCCGTTTCTGTCACCACAGCTAAAAATCTGCACAGACTGCACAATCCTCAGTGATGATGCTAGCTTGGGTTGCGCTCTCTTGAGTGTTGTGTTTTGTAGTTTTAGAATCCACTTGTAACTCTGTTGGCTAACATTCCAGTAGGCTAATATTAATCCTTAAAAGACAACACCCATGTGATGTACTCCAGCCTTTCTGGGACCTTATCAACCCAGAAACACAACAAGAGGCTTGTGCTGCACTGCTAAACAATGAAGACTTGGGCTGAATAAAAGCTCACATAAACAAAATATACAAAGTGTATACATACAGCGTGCACACACCTGGGTCTGCATAGGTTAATATCATGCATAGTGCAGGTTGAAATTTACATTTCATAGCCAGAATAGCTCCTATTGTGAGGAGTCAGGGGACAAGGCTTTACATGCTGTGACATTTATGGTTTCTACCTCCATCATTTTTCAATTTAGACAGCACCTTGATGCTGCTGTCAGGGTGTGTGTGGATGCAGCATGTGTTGAATGCCATGTCATGCAGAAAACTGGATTAGATTTGCCCGGCAGGAGCGGGTCACATTTTAAAAAAGCGTGTTCAAATGGGGAACACCTTAAATTATGTACCAGATGGCTTCTGGTACATAATTACATGTTCTTCTGCAGATTTGTTATACTAATGTTCAAATGTTTTTACTTTTTAAAGCCTTCTATATTTGCAACGTTTTGATGTGAAAAACAAACAAAAAACTTTGGAGTGAAAGTTTTTACTAGCAGAGGGAAAAAACAGT
Source organism: Notolabrus celidotus (assembly GCF_009762535.1). Classification (NCBI taxonomy): domain Eukaryota; kingdom Metazoa; phylum Chordata; class Actinopteri; order Labriformes; family Labridae; genus Notolabrus; species Notolabrus celidotus. The sequence goes on from NC_048276.1 coordinate 25,854,040, forward strand.
CCAAACTAGTGAAGCTACACACACGACCAACAGTGCATTCAGTAGTTGATGGGTTCTGGGATGGCATTTTGACCAGAGAGTCCTGCCTCTGTTGCTCGTCACACAGACTGTTTCATCCAGGAGCAAAGGTGGCTGAGAGGCTGTTCATTACATTTCAGACAACAAAGAGAAGCAGATTAACCCACCCTTTTTGAATTATCACGCACATTTAAATTTGAAATTAATTTGAAATGCTCCCCTATATATAAAACTCATCTGTTTTGGATGCATTTCTCAAGTTTGTTGAGATAAAGTTGAGAAAAATGTACCTCTGTGCAGCAGCTGTCAGTTCAGCAGCTTTTCAAACCACAGAGACATCAAACCACTACTGAGATCAATGAGACTGAATACATCAGAGCCAGCTATTTCAACCACTCACCACATTGTGCAAATGTGTGTGTTGTAACATCTAACACTCCATGCAGAGCACATACAGTGAATTTCCAGTCTGCCACAATATCCTCCACTTTTACAAAACTCCAAAGTGTTTCAGTGAATGTAATGCATTCAGAGCAGAACCGCCACTCCTACCACACCGTCTGTCCCGTTTCATGTTCCAGTCCTCCTCACTCTTCTCTAACTGTAATGTCAGTGTTCAGTATTACTGGGTTTTGGGGGATATAACAAGAAGCAGTAAATTCTCAGACTCGGCCAATCTCTCTGAAGTGTTGGTCAGAGCTCTTTGCTGTTCGGCATTTGGAGGAGCCTCCAGATTGGGCAGTGTGAGCTCCGACTATTAAAGGAAAGGTCAAAGCAGGGTGGGTGGTAAGTTCGTAGAGAGGAGATACTGTCAGAGCTCTGCTGTCTGAGGCCGAGGGTCTGAGAGAATAAAGGAACAAATTCACAGAGGAATCAAAGCAGAGTATATGGTGTATATGATTTTTTTTTGTTATAAAGGAGCTCTTACATGTTGATCATCAAGTATTGAGCTGCCTCTGAAGCTAATAATTACATCCTGTTTGGATATAAAACTCTTCTCCCTTGTGCTAATAATCTGCTTCTGCAATATTCAAATCTGTTCATAATTTGCTCCAATAATCACAGTACAGATTTCAGTGTGAAACCAACATATTTTCACAGCTTCACAAAAACTGTCTTTGACAAAAATCTCTTTAGAGGGAAGAGCATGAAGGATGAAGTGTTCTGTCAATATGTTTGTTTTTCACTCTAAGCTCTGGGGAAGACAGATTAAACAAATAGGATGCAGAGATTTTGACTGCATCTTTGGGAACTTGCGTGAATAATTCATGATATTTTAATGTGGTGTGTATTCAAAGAAAGCCAGTGTTCTGAAAAGAATGTGTTATTGAGCAGGAAAGGGAAGTTTACACAAAGAGGAAAATAAAACTAATAGTTTTATATTTTATATGTAGTTTTTAATAATAACCTCATGGTTTTGATTTAAACTTAAAGTATGTCTTGAAGCCATGAACCTCACTGCTTTAAGTGATCCGAAGAGACACATTTTTCAGTCATTTAAATAACAAAAACTTAAAATTCTGGCCAATTAGTCTAACGGTAAAACAAACCTGGATAGCTGGTTACAAATTGTTCCAGTCCAGCGGATATATCCCAGTTTTACAAGACACCGCCTGCCGACAACTTTTATCTCTGTTTTCTAAATTAGAAATTAAACAATGCTGAGCTACGAGTTCCGTTATTTTCACCCGAGTGGTCGAGCAGTAGCCATCTGCAGCTGCTGGAGCTTCAGCCCTTGCTAATTGAGGGTGGCAGTATTACAGCAAAGACCCCACATGATCAACATTTCAGGCCTACATTGATAAAATAAAATACCAATGATTTGCTTAACTAGTAGTTATGGTAGTTCTGATGCTGACCAGCAAAGGGTGACAACGTTTAATCGCAATGTCGACGATACCCTCACTTCCCTGCACCTTCATTTGCTGCAATGTTCTTGCTTTGTCAAGGTAATAGACAGCTTTGAGGTTGTTTTCTTTGATCAGGGGGTCCACTTAAGCAACTGTCATGTGCCTATTAAAAAATATGGTCTTCTTTGATATTTATAGGGTTTACAAATCTGACTTGTGGCAGGCCATCTCTCTCCAGATAAGGACAGTTGGTATTCTTGTGATGTTTTTCATAACTGCCTCTTTGGCACACTGAGGTTTCATACTCTCTCAGGCACTCTCACTCTCACTGGTCATTCTCACTCAAAGTGCCTCTATGGAAAAACATTTTTACAGAGTTCAGGGTATACAGCAGCTTTTCAGGAAGAATCACTTTTGATTCAACCTTGTAGCTGCTGTTAGAATAAATGACTCATCATGAGATAAACTGAAGAAACCAGGTCATGTAACCTTTTTGGTAACGATAGATGAGATGTGGCTGACACTTTCCACATAGGCATTTTATGTTTCAGGAGTTTATATCAAAAGATATTGATCTCTCATCAGTTTCTCTTCTCAAAGCTTGACTTTTATCGTATACAATTCCTACATCTGGAATAAAGTTATTGATATGTGAGGCTGTTTACATCATAGCCTGTAATTATGAACTCTCATCTCTGTGTGTGTCTCTCTATCTCGACCTTACCTGTAGCACAAAACCTTTTTTACTTTCTTCTTCTTGCAGTTTTGGCAGTGCCTTTTCTGTTCACTAGACCGATCTTGATAAAGCTCCGCCACCACATCTGTGTAATGCCGTAACTGCTGTTAAAAATGACAAATTCACCAAGGGCTGTCTTTTGGAAAGTGGGTTCCTCATGAAAACACAGCCAGACACTAAGGAAGGCTGGGGTCGGTACGCAAATCAGCCTGAGGCGGCCACCTCATGATTTAGTATGCAGAAAAACCCTGTGTTATGTACTGTTCTTGATACAGCTTATCAACTCAATGAGAAATATCACCACACTTTAATATACTATCAAAACACCAAAAGCCTAATAGATACATAAAAATGAACACTGTTTGATTCCAGCTACTCATTATTTAGAGTATTTGTTAATGTTGCAAGTTGTCAGGATGTCAACATTTAATTTTTAGATTATTAGAAATGATTTAAACCATCGGGTGTACTGAGGGATGAAGACAAAAGGGAAAAAATGAATCACAACAACAAACAGGAGGAAGCTGAATACAAAACAGCAAATATCCCTGGGTACTAAATTAAGAAGCGGGTTACTAAGGTCTATATCTTCAATAACGGTCTCCCCACACACACTTTTGAAACATGTGCAAACAGATGACCTCTAATTCCTGCTGGGAACTTGGTGGTGCTAGAGGAAGAATAAAGCTCCTTTTGTTAGTCTTAGTAGGCTTTATCTGTTGTTTCCACTTCCACAGTCATTTCACCCTGAGCTGACATGAGCAGAAGACAATCCCTCACCAAGTCATGACCTTTATTAACATTTCAGTTCTGATACTTTACTATAATTATCAGTCAGCTATGTTAAGACAAAGCCCTCAACCACAAGGTTGCCAGGTCGGAGTGGCAAAACCAGCAAAATGGAAAACCGAAACAAGTTAAAAAAGAACAGCACAATGAAATAATTTAAAATAGTGCCGTAAAACCCATAGACTGTTTAATAAATGGATATAGTTTCTGTCACATCACCCATCTGTTTCTGAAGCTCTGTTTTGAAGCTTATTGTCAGCATTGAGTGGCTGTTGGTACATGCAAATCTACGTACTCTATGTAAATCTAAAAACAAATTAAACAAGTTCTTGTACCTTTATACACATACAGCTGCTACGGACGTGCCAGACTCCAGCTGCTACAACAACTATCCATCTAACCACCATCATCGCTCTCTTTCTGCATCTCCCCCCAACACAGTCTCAGCAGATGTCTGTCTAACATGAGTCTGGTTCTGCTTGAGGTTTCTGCCTGTTAAAGGAAGTTGTTACTTGCCGTAAGCCTGTTGTGTATGTGAACTCTGTATGGATGGATGGATAGATAGATCACCAGGGTTCCAATAGGATCCACGCGCCACTCATTGCTTGGGCCCTTGTGATCACTCAGTTTAATTTCATATACAGTACAACTCCTGTGTTGTGACTCAGTTTAGAATCAGTTCAATCCACAGCAGGCTCTCATTTACGTGTCTTATTTCAAGCAACGTGATGTATCCTCTGTTCCTCATCAAAACAAAGAGATTTAAGCTGACTCCATGTTTGCGGACTCTTGGAGTGAAATATAGCAATGCTGCCATCATGAGCCAAAAAGGACCAATTCATTTGGTTTATGTGTTAACTATATAAACACTGGGTTAAACATCAGGTGCTGATTTAGAATGAAACAAAAGATGTTAAATGTGATTTGAGACGATCATTTGAAGTCAAAGTTACTCTCATTAGCTAGGGTTATTTAAAATGCATCACCTGTTAGAGGGCCATTCTTCCTTATCTTCCTTTCATTGTTGTAAGTCTACATAGGCCCTTTAAAACTCTTATCTTAAAGTCTGTTTCACCTTTTTCATTGTTCTAACTCTTGATCTGTTGCTGCAACAACCAACTACTGAAGTTATTATTGTAGGTAATAGAAAAGCTATTACTGTGAAATCGCTTTGAGAAAAACTGACAGAGCCACTTGAGCCTCATTTGATACTGAAATGACTCGCTGCTGGAGAACCTAATTTGAGCTTTCATCTAATATAGCTTCAATAACAAACTGAAACAAATCAACGGGACTTGTTAATGAGTAGAGCCTGAAGAAAAGACCTCCTGTGTACTACAGCTATTACAGTAGGGAACACAATTATGGCTGAATAAACACTGAGCTATCACTGACTTTTTTTCAACATATAAAGATCACAATGGAAGACATTTCTACACAAACAAATGCAAATAGTCTGTGTGATGTCATTATCTGTCATATTTTCAAATGATTTATGTCTCTAGAGTTTCAACCTAAAGCTGGTATTTGTTATGTAAGGTTTTGCTTCACCTATCATTGATTTTAAATTAGTTAAATATAAAAAGATTTGTGGGAACAAAAATCTTCGACAGCCACCAGAGAGAGGTCTACTTCCTTCAGTTAAAACACACAACCTGCTACGGTTAAAATGTATTTTGGCCTGAGTGAAAAGATAGGAGACATGGTTGCTTTAAAGAGTTTGCAAAATACTTCTGCTTTTTAAGAAAACTGAAAAATACACAAGAGCAGCTACTGTAGTGTACATGGTCTTGTAGGTCCAGCATGCTATGCCTTGCTCCTGCGTTCCACATCCATTCATCATGTTGAGAGTCTTAGCCCCCGGCTGTTCTTCTCTCCTTCCGTTTTCTCAAAAGCTGTTTTGAGAACATGCAGCAAAAGCTGATAAACCTGGCCTGGATTTTCAGCATTATAACAACAAAGGAAACACCTAATATGACCTTTCAAAAGTTACTGAACAACTTTAGCCAACATCAGAGATCTCACATAAGATCTTACTTGAAGCATTTTTTGACTCCTGATATCTGAGGTAGATAATCTGTGGAAGGACAGCTGAGTGTCAGAGATATCGCACAGCTCTCACACTGAGGGGCTGTGTTGACCTTTCAGCAATAGTTGCTGCATACTCAGCACAAAACAGATGTCCTTCATGAGGCACAGAGGGTCCTGGTTTACCTGCAGTGTCGTGGTCTGCAGAGATGCAGCACTTGACAACACAACACAGTGTTCATAGGTGATGAAAATGAAGCTAGCTCTGCAGTGTTACAGTTGCTAAAAACAATAACAATATAACTGATACTAATTATATTCTGATTTTACATTATCAACAAAGCTGAGTAGATATATATAATTTGCCCTTTATTGATGATTCAAATAAGTCTTTAAAATGAGATCTCTGCTGGATTAAGTCGCCCTGTTAGTATAACATCTCATCAGCTCATCACCACGGGGCGACTGTGACTCAGTGGATAGAGTCGGTCGTCTATCAATCGTAAGGTTGGCGGTTCAATCCAGCTCCTGCAGTCACATGCCAAAGTGTCCTTGAGCAAGACACTGAACCCCAAATTGCTCCCACTGTTGTTCAGAGGTGTGTGAATGTGTACCAATGAGATTAGCTAATACTGATGGTCCCTCACTAAATAGCAGCATCTACCATCAGTGAGTGAATGGTATGGATAGCTGAATGCAAGGAGTAGTGTGTAAAAGCGCTTTGAGTTGTCAGACAGACTAGAAAAGCGCTATATAAGTACAAGTACAATTCTATTTACCACTGTACTGTATGTGTATGTCAGTGTTGGCTGTATTAAGTCATTTTGGATACAGCTGTGATAGCGTTGTTTGATTTAGGGCTTTAGAGTTCTTTTTGTAGTCAATATAAATTTACTGTGTTAAATTTTACATAAGGATCTATTGCTATTTGGTTTTAAAATATCACAGATTAAGGTTTTAAATGTAGCTTTAGGGTACATTAAAATTAATTGTTGGTGTAAAATAAGTGAGGGTTATAAACATTTCGTTTAATTATACATGTTTTTTTCTTCTGTCCTCTACAATGTTACTGCTGCGCCACTTTCTGATCTCCCACAGGATGGCCGGAGGTCACAATCACAGATGCATGCACACATCAAAAGGTTTTCTGATGTTGAAAGGAATTTACATTAACTCATTGCTAGCACTTAAACTTAGACAGCCCTAGTTATTATAACTTTAACTTCGGGTAATGTTCATGCCATACTCCTAAAGCAGAACACCAACACCCCTATGTACACTGTCATTCAAAAAAACATATTAAAACCATTAAATCTAGAAAAAAGACAAAGCATACTCAAACATGGGATTGGAAATCACATTGTTAGGTTAGGTAGGGAAGGGAAGGAACAGCAGGCATCAAAGCTAACGTGCAATAGATTATCTCAGGACTCTAGAAAGTGGCCAAAGACAGGTGCATCCGCAAAGACGCTCTCAGCCCAGTTTGGAAGTCAACAGAGAGCATTCATCAGTCAGTGATTAAAACAGTTCAAATAGCTGGAGTATTCTGTAGCCAGAAACTCTGCTGTCATTCAACATTCAACAGTATTAAAGGCGTTCTCGGCAGCTCTTGATTCTTAAATTGGAAGAGGGCTTTCAGGAACATGAGAAAAGTGCTCTCACATTTCCACCATGACATGCTGGTGAAGCTTTAAAAGCACAAAATGTCAAGGGGATGTATAATTAAGCAGATGGAATTTGCTAGTACAGCAGACATATAAGAGTGGATACCTTCACTGTGTTGTGGTACCTTTGTCAGAGAGCAGGGCATCCCATTTCAGGGGCATGATGAGCAAGAGTAGAGCCCGAATCAAGACATTGCCACTTAATTCATGAAGCCACTTTAACAATACAAACCCTCTTTACAAGAATGAACTCGTCCACATACTACCAATCTCTCTATTTTTTTCCCACAAGATACAATGATGACCAGCATTTCCAGAAATCACAGGGAGCAGAGGATAAGCATTGCAAAGATGTACCCTCTGATGGCAGATGGAGTCAGAGACAGATGGAGCAGCTTGCTGTTTGTGAACCATAGAGCAATAGAGGAGATATTGTTTTACCAGCAATATATTACTCATGGATATACACATGAATTACAATCTGTTTAACCTAACATGAACTCTAATGAGGGCAAAGTGAGAGAGTGGTTCATTTCAGAGATACACCCCTGAAGCAGTGGATGTGCAAAGCTATGCTCGACCCTACGTTGTGCCACACATGTAAAGCTCTAGCTTCCCCTGTCTTTTCATCGAGGAAATGACATTCAGCTCCCCACTGGCAGAAACAAAAAGGTTTGAGGGTTTTGTGTTGGAGTCAGCCCGTGGGTCAACTCATAATCTTGTGTACCAGTCCCTGACACAGCACTCCGTTCCAAACGCTTGATGAAGACTGTTCATCACCCGTCCTGAAGGCCCTGCCTTAAAATTTAGATGCTGCTAACCTCAACATCTTTTTTTAGGACATTTTGTCAACTGAAAACTGATGTTAAGGCCTTGTGTGAGCTCCACAAATATAGAAGAGGAAAACAAAACAGGAAAACAAGGGCAGAGTGGGAAGGATGGAAGGGGGAGGAAATTAAGTTTAAAACAAATTGAAAGACACAAGGCAAAAGCAGGCAAAATGTAAAAAGTGATTAAAGGAGACATGTTTGGTTCAGATACTCATTAATTGAAAGGTTAGATGTGCATTTTTATGTGGCATGCAATTTATATTTATAGAGTTCTTTGTGAAATGGATTGTAATTTGTTTTAATGATACAAGAATATAATTAAAAATGTACAAACACCAAGAATACATACAGGTAGATGGGTGGGAAATACGGTAAGAGACAAAGAGTGAGAAAACACCTTTAGGAAGAGGGAAGAAGAGAGCATGGAATGACAAAGCAGAAGCAAGGAGGAGGGAAAGAAGAATGAGGGAAGGTGTGAGCAATATACAAATTGAGGAAAATAAATAAGTAGAGAAGAGTACATGATGTCAAACTTTGAGAAAAGCAGGGGAAGACGAAGAGGGACAAGAGACAAAGATGTGTTCAAAAGAAGAAATGAAGGTCAGAGCAGAAATGTCAGGAGCTGATGAAGAGAATAAAAAACACAACAAGTGACAAATTCATTGAGCTCTATGTTTATGAACAGATATGTGAACATGCCTTATGTAAGGGATAATGTAAGGAACCCCAAAGTACTGGAGGCTACCTTTACTCAGCATATTTGGGGTCCTTCATTTGCCATTAACACACCCCAGATTATTATTGCATTTTATCTGACAAAGATATATCTGGAAAAAAAGACCTTATCCCCAACTAATTTTATGTATTACAAAAATAATTATAAAACAAGGCATTTTTTCAAATAGATCATTTCATTACAGACCTAATAGCAGTGTTAGAATAAAAAGGTCGTTGGTAGGCAAATTGCCACAAGATGGGATGTGAAGAACACTAAGTCAACAAGGTTTTTTTTTAGTGAGCACCTTTCCTTTTACAGTATGAAGTACAGACGTTCTGTTTATCAATGGCAGTAAAATATTGCAAATAGCTGTTTTATATATATCTAAAAATCCTCAGGAGCATGCCCCTGGACCAAGGTATGTCCAGGCTAACTCTTGAGTGCATAACAAATCTGGCTTCACCTCTGGTAACAAGTCATGTGAGGGAAAGCTGCAACAGTTATAAATTATGTGAAAGTCACTGATGTTTCCAGTTCTCTCAACATCAAACTGTTCCATCACAGGCCTGCTTCACCCTGCAGAGGTCAGGTCAAGTCCTTTTGACTCCCCCCCGTCATTCTCAATTGAAAGCTCAGTGATGGACACACTGGTGACTGACAAGCCAGTGGGAAAATGTCTTTGAGAAGACAGCCGGCTGAATGTGGAGCACTCGTTTTGCTTTTTGCTCCATGGGTCGTCGTGGTTATTTCTTTAACTGTTGACCTTGTGAAAATTGCAGGCTGTTCCCCGGGGCCTCGGAGCTCCAGGTCACAGCAGACTGCACCTCATCCTCTGAAAGCTGACTCTCAGTGGGTGCTACATTAAGTGCTGCTGTACTCTGCAGAGTGCTTACTACAGGGACCTGAGATCAGAGAGAGCTGCATCGTGCTGAGCTTTATATGCATCAGATGAGGAAATGAGGCAGTTTGGTTTGAGTGAGCCACAGAGGTTTATGTTCTTACTCTGAAAGACAGAAAACACTTTCACAGGGTAGCTAATTTTTTTCTCCACACACTTTGTGAGAGAGATGCTGTCCAAATTATGCTTTATAATCAGATAGATTTTACATCTAGTTCAGCTTTTTCACCTGCTTGATGTAAATAGAAACTCACCTGACTTTTAATGTTCCATGTTTCTTCTCCAGAATCCTGCTCTGCTTGTTTCTGCCTGTAAACCACAGAGAAAGGTTTAGATGCAGAGATGAATTGATGTCATAACAGATAGGAGAACTTAAAAAAAGCAAGATTGTGATTGCTGTATCGTAACAGGGCCTGTCTGTGAGGGAGCCTTATGATGGGAGATCGAACAATCTACAGAGAAAAACATATCTGTCGGTGACCTCTTATCGTCTCTGTCATTACTAGCGCAGAGCAGATAGCATCAGAGAAAGGTTGGTGCAGAAAGAGGCTCATGTCTATTTTCTCTCATTCTTTATTACTAACGTGTGCCTTTGACGCACACAGAAACAATCCACTCAATGCTTGAATTCTATGATTATGCACGAATCACAGAGTGCCAATGATATGCTGGTATGACTAAGTTGTCAGTTCTTCATTACATTCAGCACATGTAGCATAAGCAATGAATAAGTGAAACTTGTAAATTATAAGTAATAAAAAATCTGAAGAAGCAATAAACAGTGCGCTAAAAGTTTACATGAATGGTGTAAGATAAATAAATCTAGCGTTCTTGTGTCTGATGGAAGGGCACAAAGGTTTGCATGGGTCTCTATCTCTGGACTGAGGTTAAATGAGCGTATTAGCTGTTTAGTGTTTGAGCCTACTCCAAGTTATTTTAGTCCTATTGTAAATTCTTATTTTGGTCCCAACCTCAATACCATTATTCTACTGTCATTGTTGTGATTTTGTTAAGTTTATGACCGATTCAGACCGACTGGTAGACTTGAAGTCTGCAGAGTTTTCTGACAAAGACGAGGTGTTGCTAACACTTGGAGAAGATGGTTGAAAAATGAGTTTGTGTTCAATTATTGTTTCCAGGTATATAAATGACTCCACCCTTCCTACAGACTGACAGAATGGGGATGCTTGAAGGACATTTGCCAAAGTCAACAACCAGCTACTTGGTCTGGGAGGTACTGAGATGAAGACATGTTTGCCTGAACCACTCTTTTAAAAAACCCGGCCTCAGCCTTTGGTGGTCTCTCAGAGTTGGTGGTGTCCATGATCACAGATTCATCAGAGTACTCAATGCATGGTACCTGGACTAGTGCTCCCACAGACGTGTATGTGTATGGTGTGTACAGTTGAATCTCAACGTATGAGAAAATCATGAAAAACATTTTCCGTCCGTTTTTTTTAAGAAAGTAAATATTTCGTATATTCTGGACTCATCCATTTTTTATTTTAATTTTGATATTATGGCCTACAGCTAAAATAAGTAAAAATACATTTCTCAGAATATGAGGGTATTTCTTTACAACCTCGAGTTACTCAACATTCAAACAGTATGAATACCATGTATCTCTTAGTCTAGTTCAGAACATGCAACCACAGTTATGAGGAAGACTACTGACACATTGCTGTTGCTGGATTATTAATGGGAAGGCCAGCCAGTGTCGTAATGCCTCACTTAGGCAATCTCTAGTTCCTGCTTTTCTCTTTCCTTTAACCCTCTTTTGGCTACTTCACTCTTTTACTTTGAATGAGTTTTGACTCTTTTTCTAGACTCAGGGAATACTTTTGCTTTTGGCACACTTTCTCTTTATCCTAATTGGATTCACGTTCCATGATAGGGCAGCTGTGGTCTTGTGGTAGCGGTTGTCTCTCATCTATAGGTTGGCAGCTCCTTCAGACTACATGTTGAACTGTCCTTGGTCTTGAATGTGTGAATGTGTTCAGTATTAATAGCCAGTTGTGCATTTATTGCTACAACCTTTACAAGCAGTGTGTGAAAGTCTGTGTTAAAGGGTAAATGTGACATGAAGTGTAAAAGTGCTTTGAGTGGGCGGAAGTCTGGAAAAGCAGTGCCATCCATTTACCACCTTCACTCTGAGACTGCAGTGATGACACAGTGATGGGTTTGATCATTTTACTTTATATTTATGGGTTATATCGGAGAGAACAAATTTCCTTTTTAATTGTCAGGAGGAGACAGAACTAACTGACGTCTTAAACTCTTTATGTTAAGCACTCATCTCAAATTAAATGTCATGAAGAATTATCCTAGAGTATGCTGTGACAGAAGCAGGAACAGTATTTCTTACATTTGGTGATGCTTGGATGGATTTTGAACTTATCAGACTGAGGATGAGAATAATTTCTTTATCTGAACACCAATGTGAGATGCACACACAGCTCTTGAAATTAAGCCCAAACAGATATAGCAGGAGGTAGCAGAGATTTAAGCCCCAGGTCGATTGTTTCTCTCTGTGGGGAGCCCTTAGTATTTGGACCTGGCTGTCTCTCAGAGAGTCATTTTACGTCTTTGCTTTTTTAGCTTTTAGCAGTGAAAGTGGAACGTGGGGAAGCAGTCACATAAATTAGGAGTGTTTTGGTTGTGTGAATCAAACCATGTTTGAAAGTTTAAAAACCACTCTCTAAAGGAATGACATAGTCTCATCAGTGTTTGCTGCCTCTGGGCCTCCATATCTCCCTTAATACCACAAACATTAACTAAACCAACAAAGACTGAATGTGTTGAAACCACAAGAGTCACTTTAATCCACTTAGTGTTTTATTCACTGAGACAGAAAGAGTTTTTGAATGTCACAATGTATATAATTGTAGAATTCCATTGACCCAGAAAATTGATATACATTGATTTAGACCAAATTAGGACACTGTAGTAAGATGTTACACTTAGCTTAAGGCTCTAATCTGAAGGGTTTTTTCTCAGATGGTCATATTACAAGTAATATCAGAATTAGAATCACTTATATTAAAATATATCATACAGACACAGGATTTTTTTGAGACAAACAGCTTAAAAAAACATAACAAACAAGAATGAATGAGAACAGACTCAGACAATATAAACTACAAAATAATAAAGGCTACAAAACATTTGTGAGCAGAGACACAGATGGCTAACAAAGATGTTGCTACTTTGTTCACATTGATACATTTCAAATCAATGTATGCAAAAAATCTGGTAAAAAACAAAATAAAATGACGTTTAAGAGGACTAAAGGCATGCTTTGATTTTTTTTTAGGGTATTTATTTTGAACATGTACAAAGAAAAAAACCTGAAAGAAGGAAAGGCTTTCAGGCTGTTGAGGAGGGAAACTGCCTTCAGCAAAAAGCTGTTCAGGTGCCATGCTTGTCCTGATAGCAGGGACCCGCCCACCTGAAGGTTTCTGGCTTCCTCACTCTGGCCTCACTGATTCACTGATTGACTGCTGTTCTGTCAATTTCTCTGCTGTGTGTCCAATGCCCTGCAGACAGACAACTTCCTTACAAAACAGAATCAGAATCAGGTTTTATCTTACATGTATGTCTTTTGAGGCCAGCCTTGTCCTTACAGAGCCTATTTTGTTGTTTGTCCTGACATTGTGAAGGATGAGGCATTGATTCTGCTTTAAGGTTTAATCGTCTTTAATGTTGCCGTATAACAGAACTAGTTTGCTGAATATGTGAACTGAAATGATCTCTCTGGTTGTATTCATTTTTCTATCTTCATGTAGACGGCTGATTAAAAACCTTTCTCTCTTGCTCATAAACATTCAGCACAGAGGCTCCAAGCAGACCACGAGGTTGGATCATTGTGTCATATTACAGACATTAATCTAAGGAGAAAATTATGTATTGATCTTTGGTGCACCGCAGATGGATCATGAAATGACCTGTGATGTATGACGTGAGCTTTACAGGTTCCTCACTTTTCACAACTAAACCACAACAAGAAAGATTTATCTATTACCATAATATAATAGCTTTTGACAGTCATTGAAAGGTTTTTCTGCCATTTATTGATTAGCCTACTCTATGATATGTTCATTCAACAGTGTTTGAGACACTAGTCCGTATAATAAAAAACATTGTAAATAGAATTCATCATTAAGATCAAGGGGGTTTAAGGCACAGCAGGTCTGGGATGTCACAGGTTTGTACAATATCAGTCAGAGTTGGAATCTTCATGTCCAGCAGAGCTATCAAGATGAACACCACAGTGACCCCTGGACTCAGGTTTACACTCTCTAGAGATTACTTTACCCCTGCTGTGCAAAGAAAACATGAAAACAGTTAAAACGATCCTCCTGTGAAGTTTGCCTCTCCCTTCTATGGGCTGTAAACTGGCACAGAGAAGAGCAGGTGTCAGATGGGGAAAACACTGTAATCTGACTCTCATTATGACTGAAACAGCAAACAACAAACACATGAGACTTTTGACTGGATCCATCATTTGTGTGCCATTTCTACATTTATGCCAAGCTTTTGCAGGAATCTGTCTTATATGCAGGATATGAATATTTTGTTTTCCTTTTTTTGGAACCTGGTGCCGCTCTCACATTCAAACACCCTCCCATTCCACAATCATAAACCTTCCCTCCTGCCTACCTTCAAAGTATAGCCTGTATATGAAATCACTTTGAAGGATATCTGAGGATACCAGAGTTTCAGAAAAGAGGATGCTGAAACACTTTTTCTATCCAAACAACTTCAGAGAGCAGAGAACACCATAACGGTCTTCCTTGGTGGGCTCTGCAAAGAAGGACATTGGTCTGTAACATTTAAAGGAGGATTAGAGAAGGATTCATACAGGTTTGAAAAATACATTTAAAAAAAAGGAGTGTGTGAGCTGAGATGCCTCTGCTATTCAAGAGATTTTCTTCACAAACACAACACGAGGTCACAGATTTGAGGATTTGAAACGTATTGATCTCCAGTGAAAACAAACCAAGAGCCTAAAGTTTTATTAAGGTTTACATGTGATAAAAATATGTCCCATGAAGCACTCTGCGGTAGCTTATTTCCTGTTATTAAGGATTAGCTGTTTACACATTCATAAGTGTTGATAGTCTGATGCAGTCTGAAACGGATGTGTTAGTCATGTTTTTTAGTTTATGACTCATAAAGTCTATATCCCTGTACTTTCTATGAAACCTTTGGTAAACCAGCAAAAGGTGATAATGACTGCATAAATCAGTTCCTCAACATCTTTTTGATATACAAATGATTGTGCCCATAACTTATTGTTAAGAATGAAAGTTGATCTCTTTCCTAACTTGTGTCTTGGGACTCAAAGAGCAGATATGAATCTTAATTACAGGGAGATTTATGACAGGCCTTGCCCGACACATTTCAGTGACCAGGAGACTATAAGAGTGCTAAATGACTGCAGTCCAATTACTTAATTAAACATAAAAAAGCATGAACATGTACTTTATTAATCCCCACGGGGAAATCAAGTTTTAGTTTTCAAGTGTTACACTCTGGTGTTTTTTGATCATGCTTTTTTTTAATACATACACTCACACACAAACATGCTATAGACATGCACTTATGGAGAGATGTCAGAGTGAGGAGGCTGCCATCAACCAGCGCCACCCGAGCTGTTGGGGGTTCAGTACCCTTGAGTAAGGCAGTGTCCAGGCAAGTGAACCAGCACCTATCCAGCCATTGGTCCAATTGCTCAAACTTGGTCCATACTGGAAGTTGAACCCTCCAGTTCCCAAGCCAAGTCCCTATGGACTGAACTACTGCAGCCCCCCAAAAAACTGACATTCATTCAAGAGGCTTAATTTCCCCAAATTATAAAAGGTATTCCTTTTCATTCTGGTTTACACCCATCAGACAAAATTTGTGACCACTGACAGGCCATTCTGATAGAAAGGTGTCAGAACACACAGCATCACAGTCTATGTGTGTCAGGCGTGTAGCTGCAGACCAGTCCTGGTACCCATGCCGACCCCTTTCCCCTGCTGAAAGCCCTACAATGGGCACATGAGCAGCAGAACTGGACCATGGAGCAATGGAAGGTGGCCTAGAGGAACACAACAGTGTTAACTTGGCCTCCAAACTCCTCTGATCTCAGTCCAATTGAGCATTTGTTAGATGTGCTGAACAATCAGGTCTGGTCCATGGAGGCCCCACCTCACAACTTCAGGACTTAGAGGATCTGCTGCTAATGTCTTGATGCCAGATACCACAGCACACCTTCAGAGGTCTATCAGAGTCCATGTCTCATCAGGTTTTTGACTTGACCTGACAGGAAAGGGGGTCAACAGAATATTAAGCTGATTGTCACAAGGTTAAGGATGATTTATGTTATTTCTGCTTTCTTCTCATTTGATGTTTTAAAATGATTGCTTAGCAATGTCATTATAATCTGGTAAAATAATTCATACATGCAGTCTAAAGCATAGAGGGGATGGTAATTGATCACATCTGTTGAATGTCCCTGCTTCTGTGTTGAAAGCAGGACATTTCACATTAATGTTAATGCACGTTGGTATGCATTTATGTAAGGAGTAAGGTTTAATGCATGCTTTGAAATACATGATATTCTCTTCTTAGCAAATGGAAAGCATTTCAAAGGTCCCACAGTGCGTCATGATGTATTGTACTTTCAGAAGTAAACACTGACTGCTAGCCCAAAAATAATTAGCTCTACAGCCCCTTGTGTCAGGTAATTTTGGTCTGGTTCACCTTCCCTTGTATCTCAAACTCCACCTGTAGGCCACCCCCATTATGGAGAGAGAGTAAAGGTCATTATTATGACAGGCAGCACACTCCAGCTACATTAAAATCCCCACTCCAGGCTGCCTGATGCTCTGCAGTGTTTCAAAGTGTAGCATTTTAATTTTTAGCTGAAGTTTGATGTGTAAGTGTGTCAGACTGTTAGAGCAGAAGTCAAAGGCCCTGTATGCCCGATGCTCTGACAGCTTCAGTATGATAGTTTCTGACATTTAAGAGCCAGGTGGTTGTTCAAAGGCAGCTGGTTTAAACTCCACAGTTTGTTGTTGATTGTCTGTATTCATTTTTTTGATGGGAAAACAGCATTTAAACTGACATTTATGTTTAAGAGGAGTAAAACACAACTCGTTCAGGCGGGTCCTGTAGGTTTGACATTCCCTTTTGAGTTGGGTACAACTTTGCTGCTGCTGCTGCTTTAAGAGATTATATTCAGGACTTTTTCCAAGTTTGAATGTTGCAAAGAAATAAGACATTTCTAATTGACAAAGGGGTAAATAAATCTCTCTCTCTGAAATCACAGAATTAATCATTAACTGTATATAAGATAAGCCTGAGAACAAAGAGTGCGAGAAAAAGAGACTTTGTAGAGAGGACCATCACTGAACTGTAAAACAGATTAGATAAATATTCCCACGACACAGATGGTTATCGTGGCTTTATTAACTGCTTTAATGACTTTTTGTCTCTCTGGCTGTTTGCACTCTGCAGCCTGTTTCATGCTGGCTCTTCATCCAGCTAATAAATGTAACTGCATATGCCTTCTGCTCTATCCATTGGGCTTTGGCTAAGCAGATTATCTGAGCATATTAAATTCATAGATCATTGTTGCTGCTGGGAGCTTCAAAGTATGGTTAATATTCTGATTCCGGAGATCTGTGAACTACTTCTCTGTTATTACAGCAGTGTTCACAGAAGAAAAGTGACTCTGCTGGAGGTTTGAAATAACTGCTGAGCTGCTGACTTTCCTTATAATGTATAAGTAAAATGAGAAACTCATTTCCATTCTTTATGAATAATGAGATGCTCATGAAACACAATTATTTGCAAACTGAATGCTTTGTCTTGCTTTGTTTGTAATCAGTACACTGATCAGGGTTCTCCAGGTGCTGATGTGATGGTTAAAGTCAGGTCGACTCAGTGGGAAAGATCCTCTGAGGATCAGTAGCTTTGAAAGTCAGGTTTGTCAGATTTATGCAGAAAGGATTTACTGCTGTGCTTCACTGAGGGCTTGAATTGATAAACATTCAGAGTTTCACAGTTTTTCTTTCCAACTTCAAGGCGACCTAAAAACATAATCTTCAGTGAAAGAATACCTCATCAAAAAAGTTATAAAGGTGTCCAGGCAGGGTGTTTAGCTTTTCAGACACGAAAATAATTAATTATTGATTATTTCAAATAGAGAAAAACATTTTGATCTAATTTCCTTATTCATGTGTATCTAACATGTACTGGGATATGCCCTGCATTTAAATCAACAAACATCAACAAAACATCAACACAAACTGAGTTTAAACACCAAACTAATATAGAGTTTCATCAACCAACTTTACAAATCAAACTGCTACCTATACCTGATCTAAAAAATGCTCAGAGAACCAAAATTGTGACCCGGTGGACATGGTCAGTTTTATCACATAGACAAACATCTTGATTCAGTCCATGTCAGAAATTACTTCTCTTAATCGTCAGATAATTCATGACACTTCTGATCTACTGTAGAAGTTTAGACGGATGTGAGAGGTGAATGCAAAGGCTCTTAAGTTTAAAGAAGGAGGGTGTTAAGCTGAGGAGGATTGGTCGTGGTGATGTTTTGGGAGATGATAGATCCAGACAAGTGGCAGCTGTCATGGTCATTGCTTTGTTGTGCTGTTGTACATAGATGCTCTTTAATATGCTCAAGTTAAGTTTTCCCTGTATTCTTGTAATGTATTTATATTTGAATAGCAAATAGGTTTAAGATGTGTGAGTCTTTAAACTTCTCCTGGAGGTCACCTTCAAACTGAGACGAGGAGAGAGTAGAAAAGAAACAGGGGAACAGATAATGTCATTAGTTCTAAGTGTCTGGGTAGTAAACGTGTTCACTGAACACACAGGAGAGTTCAGGTCAGAGCCTCCCACCATCCCTCAGAGAATCACCTCTGTAGTCTGACTTCTTTAATTGTATTGATCCAGCTTCTTTTTTCTACCTCAGTGTTGATTACTTTGGCTCGACTCAAGAACACAAACAAGTTTCAGAGAATTTACAACATGATCAAAAACTATCCTTTTTCTAGATGAATGTCTAAACACACAAAGTAAGCAGAACCGAATAACTGACTCAGACTTCACTTAAGATAAGTCTTTTCTTTTTTATTGAAAACAGGTCCTTATATAAAGGGAGTGAACTGCAGCCATGTATTTGAATTATTCTGGAGCAGAGTGCACCTGCTGGTTGTAAGCCTTTGTGTAATGTTTAGTCCCCGTTAAAGCTGAGAGTTATGACAAACTTTGTGCACCAGTTGGCCTAAAGCCCTTGTGTATCTTTTAAGCCCAGGATAGAGCATGCACATGTGCACAAAGTCAAACTAGAATTCAAGTAAAAAAAGTACTAACAGAAGAAGTATGATCAGGAAATGAAACCAAAAATACAATGAAGGTGCATCTTCACTGAATCTTTAAAATAATAATAACCACATAAGATAGTCTCTCTTCATAGTGAATGTTGCTTCCATTTGTAACAAGGTTATATTCAGACGGTTTAAACTCAAGAATAAAGGCTAAAGTCATTGGGTGGTGACTCCAATCATCATAACCGTCAACATTATTTTAGTCCAGCCACACGTGTGATCATAGCTTTACCTGTTGGTCCAGGAACAGGATGAGGAGCTCTGGCTGTCATCTCTGTGCATCAGCTGTCTGCTGCTCTTCACTGTACCCTGTTACTGATCCTGCCGGTTCCTAGTTGCTGCTCTCATTTTCTGTTTCTGTCACGCCACGATCTGGTCCTTGGTTTGCTCACTGATGTTATCATCGAACATCTTTAACTGTATCCTCACTTATGATGACTCTGCTGCCTTTCCCCCGTCTGCTGTAAGATGATAACTAATGAAAGCTGGGTGTCTCTGTAATATAACTGGGCATTTTAATGACTTTATACTTATTTTAACTCAACAGAACTCTATAACTTACTTAATTGCTTACATAACTCTACAGTGGTTCAGTTCTCTTCAGTACTCTGTTTCTTCTTCTTCTTAATTTGTGTTGCTGTTGAAGTTCAGCTTTCTCTGGGAAGTGTAATTGCCTCTTTGACACTTAGCCAAAACTGTTGCATTCACTGACACCTTGAACTTTTAATTAATGAACCAACTACCTATCAGATCTTCAGGGGCCACAAGGGGTTGCTGGTTTCCAGCCCCCTCTTAACGGTCCCACTGCTGTCAGTGGTTTTAAGTCATTTCAGATATGATGCTGCTTTATAATAATAGTTTTATTTATGGATGTCAAGTTTGTAATACAAATCCTTTTTACTTTTGGCATGAAATTTTTCCACTTCATCTCCACCTCTTCCACTGACCACAGCCTGTCATTGTATCCATTTTTGATGACAGTGGTGATCAATTTATATCTCAATAACTTTTATTTGGTTTTGTTCGGTTTCGCTGTGAGAATGTTTTCATGTTATGCAGATGACTTCATTACTTTGTGTACATCAGAAGAGAGTGGATGAAAGCTTTTTGTTTTAAACTTTTCTGAACATGACAGGGAACTAACCCTGAGTCCCTGGGAATTCAAAATGTCAACATATTAAAAAAAGACTTAGGATGCCAGTTTATTTTCGAGTCGTCTACCCCTCTCTCTTTCTGATTTGAAAAACAGTGATGTGAAATAGTTCTATTCAATGAATACTCCTGTACTCTTGGTACCTCTTGAGCCTAATTAGGACCCAAAATAGAGGAGGGTAAAACACAGCACAAAGAAACAGAGATGAGACTCTGAATTCAAAGAGTGATTCACTTCTGTAGCTACAGGCTGTTTTACATTTGAGGTAACAGCAGGGTTCATTTGCAGCAGCGGAGGATCTCTCAGTGGAATGCTGAGTCTCTGAGGAGACACAGGTAGATTTTTATTTTTGGAAATAGTTTTGCCTTTTTAAATGTCACTGTGTTTCATTAAAGTAGTCTCTTTTTTGGATGATTTTATAATTTAGTATGAGCTGCATTGAGTTATTGCTGAGAGGCTTTTTAGTAAATCCCCTCTGGTGGTATGAACATTAGAACATTCCAAGTTCAATTTCTATTAAATAAGCACCCTTGAGGATGCATTAAATAAAATCATTTATATTTCATTTTTTAATATTTAAGACTCAGGCGTGTAAGTGATGTCATCACAGATGAAATGTTAAATCTTAATTCTACAGTCAAACACACGTTGAAAGTGACACAGTACACATGACCACTGAATACGCCCAATAGAGATAACGCATCTTGAAGTATACATTTTTTTTATATTATTAACTTCTTATATGGTAAATTATAGGGATGCTAAAGGATAGTGTGGCCAGAGGGTTTATGGGTGAGTAGGATGCAGACTCGGGGTAAATGAGGATCCCATCAGTGGGCATTTATTCACAAGAGCAACCAGGAAATATAGAAAACAATAACGTGCGGACAAAACAAATCTATTAACTCTCTGACTTCCTGCTGACAAGTGAATATATAGAGGCATACATCACCAATTACTATCACTAGGCTCCAACCGTGCTCCATACAGGGTTGGGCACTTTACAATAGGACAATAACATACGCAGAGAACAGTTTGGAAAACTGTCAGATATCCCACAGTACTTGAACAAACCCAAAGCGTGCCCTATTTTAGACATATTGCATATAAAGGAAGTCCACTTTAATACTGTCACCAGCTTCACCCACAGGTAGTGACTTTGACCACAGTGATGACATCATAGAATGCTTTGACAAAGACAAAATAGCTTCCTCGACGACTTTCAGACTCTGAAATGAATCTACCAATTAAAGTGATTGAAATAACAACCATGTTAGTCTGTTATTACCAAGCTGAAACCTCCGGAAAGAGATGAAGCAGATGCAGACGTGCTAAAAACTCATTACTATGTCATCCTGTGATTAGACATGGTGAAATAATTGAAGGTATTTAAGACAAAACACAAACAGACCCAGGACAGTATGCCACCAAGAGAGCATAATAGTTAACATAACAGATAACAAACAAAGAGAAAAAGTTTGTGATATGTCCTGTAGAGAATATATGTCAGCAGGATGATCATCACAATTTATTGTGCATGTCTTGAATATGATAAAGAAGAGGGCAAAAAGGAACACATTCAAAACTTACACTTCAAAGGTGCACGGCACAGCAACACTGAACAGAAGAAAAGTCAGCACATGTCCTTTCAACTATTTAATCTGGGCAATAGCACACCGACCAGTAACAGCAACATACGTGTTTCGGCACAAAGCCTTCCTCTGCGTTGAGGACGGCTTTGTGCTGAAACTCTTCCATGCTATTGCCGGGATTAGATAGTTAAAAAAGACATTAAATGTGCTGACTTGTGGCTTTTTTAAATACAGTAAATCGATATGATTCTCAAAGAGGATTTAGGTCATTACATTATAAAAAAAATGTTTTTAATTGATCCACATTTAACAGAGTTTCATCCAACAGTCATGCTGAAACAGCCATTCAGGTTTTTATTCCCAACAAATCAAAGACATGTTACTCTTTATTCTCCTCTATCAGACTAGCATTCATTCAAAGCTCTGTGACTGTGAAACCTGAACTCTACGTAATGGGTTTCTCTTTGTCGTCACCAAACTGAAGACCAAAGATACGAGATGCACCAACCCTCCATTTAATGTTTTACTTTTTAAGTCAGCTGCCATAGAGATAACCTTTTTCTCACACTGGTATAAGTCATCTTTGCAAACAAAATATTCTGTAACTTCAGTAATTACTGCACTCATCTCATTACGCGGAAACTGAGTCTTTCCTAATCGCTCTCAAAGGCCTATTTTATTTTGACAGATACTTCAAGTATGCTGATGAAAATATTTCTTATGCACACATCTGATAAGAACAGGATGTTATTTAACTGGTGTTTCATTTCACAGTGAGTGGGTTAGCACCCCCTCAATTCTCTGCTCTGACAGTATTTAGAGTAGATTTTAGTTAAACATAAAAAAATGAATTAAATCCTCCTCTTGGAGGTTTGTACATTGTGTTCTTAAAGTCTTCTCAAACTCATAATGGAGATAAATGCATGAAGCTGAGCTGAGATTATGAGCATTAAACAAGAGTCAGTGAGTGAGGTAACAACTGCCTGACAGAATGTGAACTGTTGAGTTTCTTATCCAGGGTTTATTGATGTGAAGTTTCCTCTGCATGAGAACCTCTCTGTGCTTTTTAAAGTTTATGTTTGCAGGACTGACTTTGCCCGTAGTCATAGTCCAGGGAATAAAGAGTGTGGAGAAAATTTTGCATGATATAGTCAAAGAGAGGGTATTAATTATATTCTACAAATAATCAACTTGGGCTATGAGTGGGTCATGGGCCTCTGTAAGCATCATCTCAAGTCTTACTCTGATGCACATGGACTCCTCTGTTAGTCTCAAGATAGGCAGTAAGGATACCTTTGCCATGGAGTCCAATATTACTGAGACTCCCACAGGACAAAGCCACTTACCTATGTATGAACTCATCAGCCATTCCAGATTTTCCTGATGTTCTTCTCAAAGCCACCCACCGCATCCTTCCTGAGTCGTTTTTACCTGCTCTTTAACTCTGAGGGAGGCATTCAACCATCTGCCTTTTCAAAGTAGGCTTCTCAGAGACTGTGAATCATCATCCCTGAAATAGAAGCATAGGTTGCACAGTTTTGCTTTGATGATGGGGATGCTTATGGACTTGCTCGTCTTGATCCTTAGTTGGGCCATCTTAATGTTCTCTGGGAGCTTTTTCAACAGGCGTATGGTACTCTGGTTGTGGTGATTGTTGTGAGGTCATCCATGTATGCTCTAATAGGTGGCAGCCTCAGACCAAGTCTAAACTTCTGTCCTCCAACCACTCTTAGCCAGCCATGATTCTAAGATTCAGATGTTGCCTTGCTGTGGTCTAGCCTGCCGTTGTCAAACATGGGGCATGTGTGCACATCTTGGAACTAGGCCTTGAAGTGTTGTAAGGGCTCCTGGGATCCAAAAGAAGTGGGAGGCAGAGATCGTGATTGACTGAACCGAAGGCATTGGCAAGGTCTTGGAAGATCACATAATGATCTGTTCTCTCCATTGCAGTTTAAAACACAGTGATAAGGAGTAGGCAGTGGGCATGATTCAGCTGCAGAAGGTAGATGTAAGCCATTGTACAGATTTTTGGACTAGAAAGCATGTCCAGATACTAAAAGAGATATTACAGCAAACAAGCAACAAGACACTCAAAGCAAATCTATGCAAGGTTTGATGGTTAACCTAACATGTATCTAGTTACTGTATCCTAAAACAACATTTGAAAGAAGTGCCTTCCTGTACTATATGTGTCTGCATGAGCAGTACAAACTCTCACTAATGGGTAAATGTTGCAGCAAAATTAGACAAGTAATCTCAGGTTTGCCTCTGCAGTCATTTGTCACCGACGTCTCCTCTCTGCGTCTCAGAGGAGTTTATTGGAAAACAGCCCACCCTCTGCTTTACAAAAAGAGCAGCACTCATAATGTAGCCTTGGCATCAAATTCCTACACAGTTCTGACACCTACGATCTGGGGAAATCTCAGCCAAACACGCTCAGTAATGATGAATTTAAATGCAAATGGCAACCTGATGGAGGAAACTCATTACAGCCATCACTTAGCTAAAAAGCTCCAAACTGAAGATGTATTCCCAAAACTTGGCTTCTTATTCCAGCCGTTTTTGTACAGCATGAAAAACAAGGTAAATGCTCATTTAACCCCCACAGTTTGAACTAAGGGAAATCACTGATTTTAATATTTGATTCCAGAAATGTGAATTATTCTCTAGGGGTTGAAATATGAATAGAAACAACAGAAAATGTGTTTCTTCCTCCATTTTACAGAAATCAATCAATCTTTATTTATATAGAGCCAAATCACAAAAAACATTATCTCAAGACTCTTTTTAAATATAACAGGTCAAGACCGTACTCTATGTTATATCATTAACAAAGACCCAACATCAAGACAGGATAAGATCCAGTCCCATCTTACAGACAGGACTCTGTCTGAACTCATCTTAATCCACCATGAGCAGAGCACTTTGCAGCATTTACAATGGCAAGGAAAAAACTTCTCTTAACAGGCAGAAACCTCGAGCAGAACCAGACTCATGTTAGACAGACCTCTGACTCGACCAAGATGGGGTTGGAAAGGGGGAAAGCAGAGATGAAGAGAGAGAGAGAGATATGATAGTGGTGAGACAGATAGTAGTAGTTGTAGCAGCTGGAGTCTGGAACGTCCACAGCAGCAGGCCTTCTATGGCAGCGACTCAGAGGAACCTATGAGACAAGGGAGCTCTGGGACTCCGGAAAGGTCTATGGTTAGTAACTTTGATGGGAAAAGGAGGGTTAAGGTAAGTGATAGGCAGAGAGAGGAGAGAGAGAGGTGATCCTCTCAGGGTCAGTTCCCCCTGCAGCCTAAGCCAGCATCATAACTAAGAACTAAGACATGATGCCTCAGCAAAGAAATCTGGACTATGTGGAGATCCCAGCAGAATTAGAGTGAGTTACAGCAAAACATTCACCTTAACAAATGTGAATCTTTCACATTATGTTAGCAAAACTTTATTTTCTAGATAGTCAAGGGCTTTCAAAATAAAAGCCTCTAAAGTTATGCCTATGCAGTAAAGTTATATAAGCAACAACAATAATGAGGTAGAAGGAGGTGCCTTTGGCAACTAATACCCATGAGGGATCTAAAAGTGATGGGCACTTCAGAGGACAGTGAAATGTAAAACAGGCACTCAGAGGCCTTTTGGTGTACAGAGAGTTACAGTACTATTTTCTCTCTCTGTATAAATGCAGAAGTTTTCATTATGTGTCACTGAACCCCGTCTCATCTTTGCCTGGTAGACTGCATGTTGTGACACGTAGTCATCAGTTGTGATACACTGTGACACCTTGATTACCTTTCTTTATCCCATTGCACATTTATTCACTGTGCACATCCAACACCACTTAACATACTCTTCAATGAGAAAACCTAACAGTGGAGGGGGTTATTGGCAGACAGGATAAAAGAACCCCCGCTCCCCCCTGTTCTCCTCAGAGTGGGATGCTGGCAGACTTTGAGATAAGCAGGGGGGTCAGGTGCAGAATACAGATCAGCATGCTCAGACTGTTTAGCATACTTAATTGACCTCTTATTAGATTTGAAAAAAAAAAAGCGATGTGCACATTGCTCCGGTCACTTCCAACCCTCGTCTGCCGTGAAATTATTTTCTGACTCAGCGCTTACAGACATATTTAGTGATGAGTTCATCATGGTTCAGACCATCAGCATGTTTGTTTGCTGCTTGCTTTGCAACTAAATGAAACCTGTGAGAGCAGCTTGTGTGGGTTGTCCCATTGTCCTCGTCACACATTCCTGGTGTCTGAGAATACAGTTATACAGTGACAGGAAAGTCAAAATCACTTCATCTTTAATGTTTAGCACAGGTGGACTAAGACAAAAAAGAAGCTCTGTGTCTTTTTAACACAAATAATTTAGTAACAGTATGGGTTTAAACTATAACACTCTCATGTGAAATCACAGCTTCCAGTAGGTCTCCTTGTTAAAGGTCTTTTGGAAGCGGCTTATTTAATGCTCCAAGATTCCTTTTTCTGGCACAAGCAGAACATGTAGGTGCTGTGCTGTGTGGAGGCTGGAGGAATAAGTGTGCCTGGAACAGCTTAAGACACATGGCCACCCTGTCCATGCTTCCTACATCTTAATCTGGTTGTAGAAAGCCAAAAAATCCTGGTGCCAATCCTGGTGTTTGTTAAAGCCCACGATCTGAGTTAAAATTGACCCCATGACAGACAGGATGCAGTCTCTATCTGTCGGTCTGTCCGTCGGTCTGTCTCAACAGAAGGCCTCACTTTGATTTCTTAGGTCATATGCTTGTTAAAGAGTCCCTAGCCTGTGAAAGAGTAAAGATACATAGGGGACTGTAGTAATCTTGCTTAGGGGATCACTGTTCTAAAAAAAGAGGTACAAGATGTAACTTTTGAATTTACGTTAAAGAAGTTTAAAGTTCTCAAAGAGCTGACATCACAAAAATGCAGTCCCTGTGCAACCCCGTATAGTTTATTGTAGCACACACACGCACATGCACACGCACACACACACACACACACACACACACACACACACACACACACACACACACACACACACACACACACACACACACACACACACATTTTGGCTACTGCCAGAGTGCAGATCAGTCAGCTGCAGTTCAAGTGTTGAGGGGTAGAGCAGGGATGAGAAGTTGTGAAGGTGTGTCTGCAGATTATCCTGGCATGGGTTAGCACAGCCACAGGCTTTTCTCCCATGGTAAAGCTAACATCACACACATAATGAGTGAGCAATGGGAGTTGGAGAGAGAGCAGGAGAAGAAGATGGGAATCTGCAGAGCACATGAATTGTTAAAAGATGTTCGACACAACAGCACCAAAGTGAGGCCAACAAATTCATAGTTTATTGTTTAAGATAATTTAGTAAAATAACTGGAACATTAGAATACAGGTAAAATAAACTTTTTTTTTTTATCTGCAAGTGTTCATTTTTCAGTGAAATCATGTTTTGAAATAAACTTGACATTCTGGAGTATCATAAAACTGGCTGCTGGACCAGGACGCATGCCTCTTACTGTCAGTTATTTTTTCTAGCGTTCCTCCTTTATATTTTTTGGTGTTGGTCCCAGGCCGCCCACAATTCATACTTCTTCTTATTAGATCATATATTCTGTTCTATTTGTTTGTTTGGCTATTGGTTGCACAAATAGGGAAAGCAGAAGATAGAAAGGGAGTGAAGGAGAAATAATTTATAGATGTGCTGTTATCAAACATGGATCCTCCTTAACCCTTCAAGCTGAGATCATTTTAAGTCTGTGTATGTGGTTTTACATCATATTCTCCTGATACCATAGTTTGAGTCTGTTGACAGCAGACTTACTCATGACTCTTCTCACTACCTTCCTTTCACATAGTAACTCTGAGTTGACTCATCAAGTTCATAACTAGCTTCATGAGTCCATTACAAATGATCTTCTCTGTCAGGGCCAGATAACTGAAAGATCCCTTGGGTATGCTGTACTCACTTCCTAGTATAAGCTCCTGAATTCTTCCTGTCTCTTCTTTCTTTGCATGCTCTCCTTCTGGTTGTAAACACACAGGTGAGTAACTTCTACCTCTCTGAGTTCTGTGTGGCTGTTCACAAACCTGTTTATGGATGCATTACTGTTATCTACCGGACTGAAGACCGTTTGCACCCAGCTGATTGTAGGTTTTTTGTCCGGTGAGGAGCAGCAAAGTGACAGTGATTACTGCGCTGATAACATATATCCATCTGTAGAGCATTCACCAGCTGTTACACACTCAGAGACGGAGGGAAATGTCCATACGTGCAGATGTACAACAGATGTTGTGTGTCTTGTTAGAGGGTGAATGTGTTTGTTGGTGGGTGCGTGTTGTTGCACATACACAGCCACACA
Organism: Notolabrus celidotus; assembly: GCF_009762535.1. Taxonomy (NCBI): domain Eukaryota; kingdom Metazoa; phylum Chordata; class Actinopteri; order Labriformes; family Labridae; genus Notolabrus; species Notolabrus celidotus. Next base: position 25,882,083 of record NC_048276.1, read on the forward strand.
GCTTTCACTGTTAAAATGCCTCAAACTGAACTTCATCAGAGTGAAAATTATGAAACAACTTTGAACTAAATCCCAGAGGGCTGACACACAGGGCTGAGACCAAGGTGGAGTTTAGGGAACGCACACAGATAGATGGAATATCTAAGTAATACAAAAAATGCTGTTTAGTTTTTGAAATATAATTTTTATTCTCTTCTCTAATTATTTATGTTTTTCTAGTGATTTAAAGCTAGGGTTGGTAGTCTCGGAAAACCAGCATGAATTTGAATGTAGCATTTCCTCATGACTCAATCTAACCCCTCCCCTCCTCCCTCGGAGCTCCTCCAAAACGACGCCCCCCCCCCCCGCTCACATGCACAAGCGCCGCTGATTCTCGACCATATGATCGTGACTGATTCAAAACCGGTCCTCACCAAAACATTATCATAGTGAAAGTTAAAAACACAAACAAACATGGCTGCTGTTAGTACTCACAACTATCATGCTAGCATTATCCAGTTGTACCGGTGACACGATATCAGGAGAAAAGTTATAACACATATAACACTGTAACAGCTCTACTGTTTGTTAAACGTGTTCAGTGTAGATGTTCTTTATTCCTACAGTGTTGACGGTCAGTGAAGGCATCAGGAGAGGTGTCGAGTGTGCGAGTGGAAGAGAGGAGAGGAGAAGTTTTTCATTCATTCAAACATTGATTGTTGTTTTGTTGGTTGGCGTGATCACGGCCGACAGTGACCGGTCATTAAAACTCAACGTGTTCACGAATCGGCTCGTCATCCCTACAGCGTCCGGATGGACGCTACAGTACATATATATTTTCTGTAGGACTTACTGAACGTCATTAATTATTCTGCTTGTTGGTGAGAGCTTTTTAGACTCTGATCCGGACTACAGTCCTGAGCAAAGCACCTCATCGGGTCAGAGGGGACAGGCCCGAGGACGAGCGAGAGGTGCAGTAAATAGAGTCAGGGGAAGTAGAGGCAGGAGACGGGGACTCTGAGGAGTGCACGCCGGGGAAATGTACGCGCAGGAGGTGTGCAGAACGGCTGGACGGGATTTGATTGGTTTAAAATTTGGGGAGCCAAAAAACGGTGATTGGTTGGTGTTTTACCAGGTTTCCTCTGGCTGTAGATAGCAGTTTATTCTTCACTCTTTTTTAGGAACACATCATGTATTGATTGCCATCAGGACATAAAGATCATTTTAACCAGTATGACAAAAAGTGTATCTAAATCTGATTACCAACCCCAGCTTTAACTCAAACAGCCTCATTTTCAGCTCTTATCTCTCCTCGTTCATTGTTGAATATTTCAGAGGTATTTCTCGGTCATCAGCTCCATATTCTGTTTCTGCTCCAAAGATCTTTATTCCACTGAGATGTATTCAAGTCTGTTCATTATCTTAACAACCTTGAGCTGTGTATCTAGAGCCCAGACCCTCACAGGAGCTATGTGGATTTTTTTTCTGATTCAAGTGAATCATGTTATAATATTTCGTGTGCATGATTCAGGCAGCTTGAACTGATCTTGAACCGACGATTAGAACAACGCCACCATGTCAGAGCAGAGTCAAAACACAACCGTATGTGTGAAAATTTAACAGGAAACATAAGAGGTGACTGTTGATGACTCTAGCCTGTGGCAAGATATGGATTTGGTGGTTAAGTTGTGCCTCCATGTACAGAGGCTATAGTCCTCGAGCAGGCAGTCCTGGTTTGACCCCAACCCTCTGCCTTTTTTTCACATATCACTCCGCACTCCCTTGCCGGTTTCCTGCTCCATCCACTGTCTTATCCTTTTTTGAATAAAGGCATAAAGTCCTACAAATGTAACTTTGAAAAAATATATAAATATAAACAAAACAAACCCAGTTGGAACATTTAAAACGTAATTTATGTGGCTCATAAATGGCACCTAAAATATTCTGTGATGACAGCCGTTTTTCTGTATAAGGCTTGGATTACCTACTTATTGATTGTTTTGGGATGGAGATATAAAAAACAATGATTGTTTTGATTGTCCATACAATTTAGCACCATTAAGTACATCAACAACACTGCTTAAATTGATTTACATGATTAAGATGCAAACCTTGTGCATGTTCCGCCCATGAGATAGTCCCCTGTACAGCTCACACTGACCTGTTGAACAAAGCAGCTCTTGGATATATTGCCTGTGTAATTCACCCCCCTCCTTTCCAACCCCTTTTTCCATCCCCTCCCTTTCACCTTGTCTGAGGACAAAAGGAACAGAACCACAGGGGTGCTAGCCCCCCTCACTATGATGCACCAACACCTGTCATTTGAGAGAAAAGCCCCTGAACACTTTATATTGCTCTGCAAATGACATAGCATTGAGTGTGTGTGTGTGTGTGTGTGTGTGTGTGTGTGTGTGTGTGTGTGTGTGTGTGTGTGTGTGTGTGTGTGTGTGTGTGTGTGTGTGTTTCCCCTTCCATTAGACTGCAATGTTCCCAGGACTCGTCTGGCTTTTGCATCACCATTAAGTATTAAAAGACCTTCTGGAAAGGTGAAGGGCTGCAGAGGGTTCAGAGGAGAGGAAGGAGGGCGAGGGGAGGGAGTTGGGGGAACAAGGGGCCAGACTGATTAAATTGCATTCCCCACATGGTGCTCTAAGCAGCTCCACTGTGCAGCCATGAGTTCGTTAAAGGTTCCTCCAATAGCTTTCACTGTGAAACCAGGCCTCACCAAGTGTTCCCAGAACGTGTCATTGGCAGAGGAATCAACGATGTCACGAAACACGAGGCGATAACTTTTACACTACAACATTCTGTTTTTTTTTTTCATTTGAATGCCTCAGAGATTTTGAGTTTTTGGCCTCAGGGCAGCTGGTCTAAAATCTGTTTCCCTCCTCTACAACTTTATCTTCTGATTGAAAGCTGATAAGAGCACAGTAAAACCATGGCTTTTGATTGGCTGCCTGTTCTGCCATCTGCTAATGAAGCGATATTGTCCTCTGTGTGCCTGCTCTGCCTGAATTAAGACAGGTCTTTATTAAAATCATTTCTGGCCCTCAGATGGTGAGCCATAAAACAAATCCCTATGGATATAAGTTTATTTTCTGCCCCCAAACAGAACTTATTGCATGCAAATAATGAATTATTGTGATGAGAGTGGTCTTGACTGAAGTTGAATTTATGGAAAGTTTGAATGGATATGAAGGTTGCTACCCGCTATCCACCAGATGGTTTGTCTTTACATCCTTGAAACTGCTTTTCTACATAGCTCAGTTTTTGATGTGATCTCTTATCAAAGCATGTGATTGTATGTTATTATCATTTGGGATATCATTTAGAACATTCAACTTTTTTTGCTACCGTGCTTTCTCTTATTAATTTCATTTTCATGAAACATTTTGTTCTCCATTGATTCAGCTGGGTAACATAATTCCTTAGTTTACAGTACATTAGCCAATTATATTCAAAATTAGAGTTATCTTTCAATTCCTTTGCCTGAACTCTTGTATGATATCACGCCATCCATCTAATTGTCGTCAATCTAAAGTGATGTAACATTTATAACAGTTCGTTTTCTAGCAGATGCCTGCTTGTTAACTGTCTCTACCAATGGTTTATCAAAGGCTTCAAAGGTATCACCTGGATCAGCCTGTATCTACTGATTATCCTAACAATTACCACATGTTCTGCAAAACAGTTGAAATAACTTTAAGATTGTTCAAGAATAATTTTAGGTTCAGCTTTAGATACCTTTGTTTTAGTTTTTTTTCCTCACTATAGCAACTAAGTTGTGATCAATGCAACCTCCTGACATTGATTTAGTGCAAAGCTTTATTGAGTTCATTAAGATATGATCTCTACATGTTTAATGTTTGGATCCATCTCTTTTTAAGCACACTGTAGTTGGCTTATTTACTCATTGTTTCAGACTGCATGTATAGGGAATGTAAGAAGCTTATTTTTTAGCGGTGCCCTGATCCAATATTGATATCGGATATCGGTCTGATATCAGCAAAAAAAAAACAGTATGGGATTATATCAGCCTGCATCTAAAATCTCCGATATAATAACTCTGATATAAGCAGTCCATTCCAGACTCTGCTCCAGCACTTCTATCCAGCAGCCCCCGGATGCAGCATGCAGAGCCCACTTGATCAAACCAATAGTGTGTGCTATGAGTAGGAGTGATGTCGGCCTTGTGGCAGTAGTTTTCGTTTAAGTCTGAAAAAGACATTGCAGCTGTGTGTAAACTTGTCATGCACAAGTTTCCCGTGGTAGCACAGAACCGGGGAAGTTTAATATGACCAACCTTCCTCGCTGCGCGTCTAATCTTTGGAAATAAAGGCGATGCGTTCCTTTGACAGGCTGAGTTATTAGCTGCAGCAGGAATGTTGTGTGAACCAGCTCTCCCGCCTCCATGCCTATGCTCAATGCATGTCTCATTTTCATTGACCGGGGGACTTCTGTTTAATATTTGCCGTTTGCCGTTTTTGTCACTCTCACGGTAAAAAGCTCCGTGTCCAAAGCTTGATTTAATCCAGTTTGGTGATACATCAGACACATTTAGTAAGTTTGGATCAACTCCTTGTCATCAAAGATGCAGATGCATTTCAGAGTGCCGTGAACTGACTGTCCAGTGCCTCTGTTGCTGCAAGGTGCATTCAGGGACTGTCGTAAAAGTGCAATACAGCCCTAATATTGTGTCCATTGCATTTTTATTTGAATCAAGAGAATCAAAATATCTTCATATCAAGAATGCTTTCTTTTTACGTTTTAGCAGTGAGAGGCTGAATCATTTAACTTCAGATATTACAAAAAAGTGTTTTATTTATTGTTCTCTGTTTGAGTAATATCACTTGATCACCCCTATTATTTTTCAGTAGACGTTGTAATGAGTTTCCAATCAATGTTTGGAAATGGGTTTTATTGGCTTGATCACATACCTTGACATGATTTTTCTAAGCAATATGCATGTGCTTTAGGTGGTCAACAAGAGTGCACTAATAGGGGCTTCAAATGGGGAATATGTGCATGAAGCCATAACGCTTCTATCTCTGTTGACAGAAGGTCCACCCTTACTTTCACAGGTAACTTGAATTTCTGTCTCTTCTATATATTATGTCCTTGTAAATTAGAGATATTTGAAATACCCCTTCATATATTTATGAGGCTACATGCTGTATATTCATGAGAGCTACTTTCAACTAGTGGTGCAACGGATCATCGTTGATCCGTGATCCGTACGGATGCCTCTCCACGGATCGGCACGGACGTGGTCCGCGGATCGGTTGATGAAAAAAGTTGCGCGTGTTCATGTGATGACCGCATGTTCAATCCACACTCACTCGTCAAGCACAGCAGTAGTCATGGCAAGTGAAGGACGAGAGGGACTTGAAAACCCTCCTGCAACTTTTAAGTCACATGTATGGGAGCATTTTGGTTTCCCTGTGAAATACAGTGAATGCTGAATGTGATTGAGCCACGTTATGAAATTCCGTCGCGCACCCACTAGACCAGAGGCCGTCAATACGCGTCCCGCGGACCGCATCCGGCCGCCTGTTCATGGCCCCCGAACTGTTATTCCTTCACTCTGTGCTCTGGTCGTGTTTACCGGGACTTGTCTCCATGTCAACGATACGCAGACAGGCTGTTACTGGGTCACTTAGAGTCCACTGCTGCGAGTGCATTTTTTAACTTTCACTTTCATTTATGGAGCAGTTCGCATGTTGGCACTTTGCCAGCTGTAGGACCCTAGAATGAACGAAAACGGTGTGTTCAGTTTGCATCTCAAAGAAAAGTGGACGGTGAAAATCAGCAAATGAAAGAAGAATGGAGTGAAACTTTTGAAGTTCCTCTGCTTCTTCACTTGCCATGCCATGAAATGCAGTGAATGAGCCAGGACTGGGCCCAGAGTAAATTTTGAGTTGATGGTTGTTTTTATTTAATGGGCAAAAGTTTAAAAGTGTTTTACAAAATAAATGGAGGACAAAGTTATATTTCTCTTTTTTTTTTTTTTTTTTTGCTGATCCGAAAAATGATCCGATCCGTGACTCAAAACCGTGATCCGATCCGAACCGTGAGTTTTTTGATCCGTTACACCCCTAGTTTCAACCCTTCGAGGCCATAATTCAAACTCCTTTAATATGACTCATCATTTTTTTAATGTATAACCTTATCCATCTCAGTGCCACAGCCTTTACAAGCAATGTTCAAATGATACCTGAGGACAACCAAACTCAGATACGCAGACACCCAACCACAAAGACACTTTACATTTACACACATGAAATCCCAAGTATCAGCAGTTATATTGAAAAAACAGTGCCTCAGTCTTGTCCTTCCCTTAGTCCCAATGTGCCATGAGAAGAAATACAAAATAATGAACTAAAAATGCTCTAAAAGTGTCTCTTCTGGCACTCAGTGGCCATCGTCCTGTGATGTCATTTCAAGGTTAGAAACTGAAAGGCTGCAGATCCTCAACAGAGGCTCAATTCTGATGTTTTTTGCAAATAAATTCAAAAGCTTGCTGAAAACACGACAAGGACATGTTGTAAAATACCAATAAATGGAACCTTTAATGCATTTTTGCCTTCACAAATGAACATTGCTTTTTGTAACAGAGTAGTTTTGCGGCCTCTGGTGTATCTGTTGGATAACTCATTACAACATTTGACCCATCACTTTAAAGAAATGATTACCAAGGAGACCTCTTTCTGTGTTCTGGAGAAGGATGCTGTCTTGTAAGGGTCAAACAAAATCATCTGTGACCATGACAAAAATAAAAGTTTGTCATTAAGTCACCTCACCTGGCTGAGAGTTGTGTTCCAGTGTTTTACTGAATAAAAACAAGTATCTGACTAAGGCTGTTCCCCGAGGACACCAAATCAATGTGAACACACCCACTATGGGTTTCAGCCTCCACCATCTATTCCTTTAACACAACACTCTGTTATTTGTCCAGCTAGGACTCTCTCCAACACGTTTTGTATCTTCCTGCTGAGTTTCACAAATACTGCTGCCCTGATGCATTGAGACACACCGTGCGCTTATTTCCCTGCTCAGGCAAGAATGGATGATCATTGCATTTTCCCAGCATGCCATGGGAGGACCTCTTTGACTCTTGACTATATGTTAGACATACCTCTCATGAGGTGATGAGGTGATACAGCTCTGCTCTCACCACTGCTGTGAACACTAAATGATGCACACTGGAGGAAAGGAGTGATTTTTTTAAATGTAAAGTTAACTCCTCAGCATAAAGACGCAGAAACACAAATATAATCTCAGCATGGCAAGTATGTTGAATAAAATGCTCTTTATAAATGATTTGTTATGCTGTTTTACCTAGATTTGTGTTTTCAAAGTCATTTTGTAAGTATTCTAACTAAATTCAAAAAGCTTACAGGAAGAGATTTATGTGAGCAGAGTGCAGAAGTTGTCTCTACACTTGGAAAAAAGACACTTCGTTGTGTCAGGTGTTATATAAAGCCTGAACTCATCCAAACTCAGCAAAGGCAGGAGAGGAGAGAAGAATGAGAGAAATCTAGGATGTTAGCTGAATCTATACAATAGCATTCCAGGCGAGGTACAACACTTGACTGGGAGCAGTTTCAAAGTTATACCCTCCACAAAAGAAAAGGAAAGTCAATGTTTTTCCATATGAAACAACTTCTCTATGACTGACACATCTCACCATCAGAGGATTCCATCATCCTGTGAAACTCTGAGAAACTGCCTTTAGAGAACGAGCCAAACTCTAAAACTTTAACATCATAATATCATGAAATACACTAAGGACAACCTTTGTCCAAATGGATCTATATCTTATTGTAATAGTTACAGAATTGGCAATGTTTTTTTTTTTATTCACCAGTGCACCTTGGCCGAATTTTAACAGAAAATTCTCCCCTTATTATTATTATTATTATTATTATTATTATTATTATTATTATTATTGTTGTTGTTAGTAGTAGTGCTAGTAGTATAACTAGTAGTATTATCGTTATTATTACTGTTGTTTTTGTTGTTGTTGTTGTTGTTGTTGTTATTTATTTATTTATTTATTAATCTCAGGTTAGAAGTGATTTATTTACATCATCACACTTACTTTGGTCAATGTGTTACTCTGCATTACAAGTTCTAACACTGAAACGTGGTTAAGCCGTTTAAGGTACACACACACACACACACACACACACACACACACACACACACACACACCAAACACTCACTGTACTAACAAGATGTCTTCAGGTAAACTTCACCATCCTAGTAATGATATCATAAACATTAATTTCCATCAAGCGCTCCATATTTTGTGACCCATTGTTCTCACTGAGTGTGAAATCTGCTGTCTTACATCTTCAACCTTTGAAGTCTAGACAGTGGCTTTAACAAAGATTACAATACTGCCTCCAGGAATGAATGTGAATGATTCAAACACAAACACATTAGTGGAGGATTATTAGCTCTGCTTTGTGCTGTAAACCAGCTGCAGCTGTGACTGGCAGATTAGTGCCCATTAGCCTGTGTGGAGATTATGATATTAGCCAGGCTGCTATGATGTTACATGTAGATTTGAATTGAAGAGTTCAATTAGTTTTTATCTGCTTGGCTTGTATGCATTCAAATTGTTCTCATGCTTGAATATTAGTTTTAATTTCGCTTGCATGCATATTTATGTAAGTGTTAACTTTTGTTATCTATCTTCGGGTGCAGAGGGATACTTGTGATGGCCCGAACTTTGGAGTCAGTGGTGTTGATCAGCTGTAGTAATGTGATAACTTGTTTGCTCTTTAGGCCACCATATTTGTCCACTAATAAAATCTCTTTGTGGGGTAACAATAGTTAACTGATCTTATTTGTCAACTAGTTAATTAACCTTGAGTATAACTTTGAATATTTAGCATTTGTTAACTTCAAAACTCCACATACTCCAAATTTAAGCACCTTGAAAACTTAAAATAGCCTTTGCCAAATACCAAATGCTAAACTAAAGGGCTCAAAAATCAATGAATCAAATAATTTATTAATTAACTTAATTCAATTCAGTTACTCCCTCACTCCCTCAATCAATCAATCAATCAATCAATCAATCAATCAATCAATCAATCAATCAATCAATCAATCAATCAAAAGGAGAAGGTGCATGGTGCACTCATCGGTTCCCAGCATGCACTGGTGTCACAGGCTGTTTTGCTGTCTTCTAGTCTTTAACCTTCACTTTTACTACCAGAAGGTGACTGACTTGCACTTTCTGAAAACTAAAATTCATGACTCACCCTTCCCTTCTACTGTTTCCCTCTCCTTAACAGCTACAGTACAGTGATGCAATGTTTTAGAATTGGAGTGAGAAAGGGGCTGTCGGAGGGTTGGACGGGTGAAGGGTAAAAGGAGGGGCAGATTGCTAGAAGGTTTAAAGTGTCAGCGGAAGAGGGAGGGAGGGGTGTACGTCACACTGTGAGGTGTCAAGAAGGAGATTAGGCTGCTGCACATCATGCTGAATGAGATCAGACACCTGCTGATGCACATGCAATGTCATGAACCCACACTCTCTACTTCTATTGAACAAACAGCCAATGAAACAGCATGGCTGAGTGATGGAGAGCCTGAAGGACAGATGATGAAGCACATGTTGGACGTTCATGTTTTCTGTCTCTCTGACACCAGAGTTTGAGTGAACCACAGCATCACTTGCTAAATGGAAGACAACACACATAAAGAAAAGACAAACAGTGCAGGAGGGCTCTCGTTCTGACGAATGATGTTCCACCTCAGAGGCTTTATAGAACTACAGGTCCCCTTTAGGTTCATTTCTCTGCTCGATTTCACAGAACAACCCTGAGTTCTCTCAGCATCATCACCTGAATCACAAAACACTGGAAACCTTTCTCTCCTGTCTGTGCTGTTGACTAATGCAGCATGAGATCTGTGGGACACATCAGGAATTCAATGCAGTGAATTTATAGAATCAGTGTGTGCTGAGAATAATCTGAGCATATTCAAGTTATCCAAAGTCTGACCTCTCAATGTCAAGACCACAGAGAGAAAAACAACCTTTAACTTAGTCAGACATTCATAATAACATAATAACGTTTATTTATATAGCACCTTTATAGAACAGGCTTCACAAAGTGCTTCACAATAACAGAATAAAAAACAAAAAGCAAGACATAGCAAGAGTTGCATACAATTGGACAAAATTCATAAAACTTACAGGTTAAAAAAAAAGAGACTTGCTGCAACAAATGGGTCTGTAAGAGCCAGATTCATGTTTTGGGTCAAGCTTTGAAACACATTGTTTATTGTGCCACAAGGTGTCATCTTTTTGCTCATTAAGGGCACAGGTATAAAAGTACGTCACCGCCTGGGTATCAGATGTGTGTCTTGACCCAGAAGGGCAGTTGGTTTTTGACCGTTGTTACGTTGTTGCGTTATCACGTTGTCACGTTGCCTTATCATGTTGTCACGTTGTTGCCTTGTCACGCTGTTACGTTGGATGCTGTGACACTGCGTCGGCAGGCGGCATGGAGAACCGCGTCTAAAATGTTTGTTCGTGCGATGAAGGAGAAACTTGTGGACGCAGTCTAACTGTTCGTACGCTGATGCAATAAATGGATTGTATGGTGCTGCAAACCAAAGTTACGCCTAAGACCTGTTATTTCAACAACTACAGTAAACGGTATTGTATGGACAAACATATGACAGTACAACGCGTCAGCCAAGTCATTCCCGGGAGTAATCAAAACACACCGGCAGCTTTAGTACAGGACTAAGCTTCTATAGGGTCTTCAACTGCTTTCTCAAAATGTCCACAGTGTCCACAGCTCTCAGTTTTGGTGGAATACTGTTCCAAAGTTGTAGAGCAACAACCTCAAAAGCACAGTCACCTTTAGTTTGTAGTCTGATGCGAGGGACAGCCAGCAAACCCTAATCAGAGGATCTCAGAGTCCTGCTGGAGTTCTACAGCTTCAGCAGCCTGACCATGTATTGCCCTATACACAGTCACAAGAGTATTAAACTGGATTCTGAACTTAATGGGAAGCAATTGCAAGGACTAGAGTATGGGTGTGACATTTTGTGAGGCTGTTGAAAGATGTGATGCTGAGACTATTGAACAAATGTTTACAATATTCTAAACGAGATGAAACATAAGCATAAACAATCATCTCAAGCTCAGTCCTGGACACAATGGGCCTGAGATTTGCAATATTTATTAGATGGTGAAATGAGGAGCAAACCAGACCATTTACATGCTGGTCCAAGCTCAAAGCCTGGCCCATTTGGACTCCAAGATTTCACATTCTTTCTTTAATCCAAATTAAATTGTAGTTGCTTATTTATAGGGTTTACAGTGAGTCTGTTCCACAAAGTTTTTCATTCTCTTTACAAAAAATCTGGAAGTCTTAATCTTTGATAAAAGAGCATATTCTTAGTATGGATATGACAGAATATGAGCTCAAATGCACATCAGACATCAGAAATGTAAGGGTTATACGTCAAGACTAGCTTAATGCATTAAATATTAAATAACTAGTGATATTTTGGAGGCAGGGAGCTTTAAACTCAGGAGGAGTTTTTTGTATTCTTGTTTTTTAAGTCGATTTGGGAAATGAAGATGTTTAACTTTCATCTCTGCATCGACAGCTGCTCCCTCTCTAGAACAGTGCTGGAGGGAGAATGAAATGTTCTTTTGGTTCTTCTACCATGAAAGAAAATTCAAATTGCATTGATACGCCATGGCACTGGCTGGAAGGGATTAGTCGGATAGATAAAACATAATTTTATTTCCCTGTACAGATCCATAGAGCAGGGAAAAATATGCCTCATATTTTTATTCTGGCCATGTTCTGAAAATCTTACAACATGCAGTGCTCCAAAAGGACTGTCTTAGAGGGTCTGAGGAAGAGAGGCTGCAGAGTGGGTTACATCATGCTGAACAAACAAGCCCTGACTACCTTAAACACAACTTCTCTGTCCAGTCAGTCAGCAGGTTTTTTATAAAGCTGCAGAAATCAGAGCAGATGCTGAAACTCTGGATTGGTGAGTTTTGTCTGAAAGAAAAAACAGAAACCTTGAAGCGCCAAATGAATTCTGCACCAGTGCTTCTGTTTGACTTGATCCGCCTCCCAGAGCCATCAGTGAAAATAATAAAGATCAATCCTCCCTCCAAGTGGTAGATGAATAATTGATATCTTAATTGCTTTCCATTACATCTGAACTGTGAGAGCAGCAGATACATGCAAACAGCATTACCATTTTTTATATCCAGGGAATACTGAGGAGGGAGTTTAATTCAGACAAGGCTGTATATCAATAAATATTGCCCTTCTTTATATTTCAGCAGACCAAAAAGACCCTCTGTTACGACACCATCAAATCCAGCTATGCAAATTAATCCATGTCCACATCACTAGGCCTTGATTGCACAAATGTCTTATTATTCAGTTTAGTTTCATGCTGTTTTTTTTCACATGTAGACAATGCTAGCCACATGTGAAAAGGGCAATCATAAATAGATGTATGTGATTCATATGAGAAAATACTCTTTTTATATCAACAATTTAAACCCATTGGTTCCTGGAGAGGCGTTATGAAGTCTTAAGATAGCTCTCACCATACTGAACTACTAAAGAAACAGGCATAGAGATGGAAGTGAGGCCCTGAAGCTATAACCGCCTTGTTAACAGCTACAACACACCCACATCCCCCATATATGTCTAAGAATGCAGAATATGGCCTTTTTGGCTCACTGGGCTTCCTTGGCTTTTGGGGGCACTTGAGACACAGCTGATAATTTGTATTTGTTTTTCTCTATCTTTATTTTTCTTAATTTTCACCTGTTGAAATTTTTCATAAATTGAAAATGTTAATCTGTCGTGGAAGTAAGTTTTCATTCTAATCCTGAACAAAGATGGCTGCTACAGAAACTGGCCAGTGACAATATTCCATTTCACAAATTTCTGATTTTTGGGTGAAATATAAAGCTAAAGTAAAAGTAAAAATCCTTGCTGTGAAAAAATGCAGCAAATGGTTGAAGCAGGGAGTCAAGCAAGTGACCTCTGCAACAAGGGTTATAGCCTCGTTATACGGGGCACGTGCTTAGACCGCAAGGCCTCCAGCAACCCCAGGCTGTGATTTTTTTAATGCACATTTTCAACAATCACATGTGAAATGAGAAACTGTTAAGATGTTCCTCAAGCAGGATGGATTATTATTATAACCTTTATTTAACCAGGAAATGCTCATTGAGATTAAAAAAATCTCTTTTCCAAGAAAGTCCTGGCCAAGATAGGCAGCAGCACAGTTACGGAGATACAATTTTATAATAGACATAATACAAATAGCAGACGCATACAACAGCTACACAACAGGTACCTACAGAAAAACAGCATGTCACATTTAAACAAAACATCTACAGACAGATGCTTCAGCCTCCAAGTCATTTAAGGACCGCTAAAAAGCATTCAAAGACATCCTATCAGACAGTTTTAGATCCTTTTGTAAGGCATTCCAGGTCGAGGGAGCAGCAAACCTGAAGGCCTTTTTCCCAAGTTCAGTCCTGACCTTCGGAACAGATAGTAATAAAATATCCTGAGATCATTAGCCCTTTGTTGAACTTGCTGTAGCCAGGTGCCCATAACATGTTTACTCTGCACTGAGCAGTTCAGCTGAATCACACTTAATTTTATATGAATAATTAAGGTTTTACATTATGATGTAACTTTTGCTCTGAGCAACAGCGAGGAACATGTAGGTGGTTACAGCGAGTCAACAAATGTCTTTAAGCATTTCACCCTTAGATCCTCTGATGGAGCTGATCTGCTGTGGAGAAAAAGGAAGCTGGGAGCTGCACAGTGGTCAGGAGAGATACAGAGTCTGTGTTTGTGTTTTTAATGGTGAAGTTTCAAGTTTAGGTTTATAAAAAAAAGAAAAGTTGACGAGACGATCAGACTGATATTAAAAAATCCATGATATTTTCTACCACTGTGGCTCTAATCTGTCAAAATATAAGCAATGCATTCCTGAGCCAGGCTGAGTTTGATGATGCAGTGTTAACTTGGTCACATTCCTGCAACAAGTGTGCTGTGGGTACAAACTCTCAGTCCCTTCATGCAGTTCTCTCAGTTTCATTGAGGATTTTTCATGACAGTGACAAAGCTGAGAACAGTGACCAGGGGGATGCCAGTTTAATATTTCCCATAATTTGAAGCTAATTGCTCTGTGTCAAAACATCAATTCATCCAAGGTGGGTACTATGCTGAGGAGCAAATATTTGATAAGACATTTTGTCATTTTGATCAACTCAATCATCAAACATGAAGATGGAAATCCGAGTGCAGTGAGCTTGTCATGATTGGCAATCAATGTCCAACCAGTACCTGTCACTTCAGGTACAGGTATGGAAGTGTGTTCATATAGCTTCCTATTTGAAGACAAAGGAATAAAACATAAACACATTGGCCACGGAGAAAGTGATTTTTTTTCTCCTTTACTTGGAGTAAGGAACATTCCTCTAGTAGATCATAGGGACACAGCACAGGAGCATGGCACTGTGAGAGAATTAAGGCTAAACTACGGTATATATGACACAAGTAATATTCAAAGAGAGTGATATATTACACATTAAGCTACTTGGTACAACCATGATATAATATAATATATATACTCTATGTAAGTATTTGATGTATTAATAATGATATAAAGCAGCAGCCAATTAAAATCTGTTAATTCTACCAGCACAAATAAACACAAATTGTACTTTTTCTGCATAAGTAAAATAGCTATGATAATGAACAATTTCATGATTTTAAATAAGTTATATGGATAGCTTTTACTCATTCCTCTAACAGAGTTGTCATAGTGTTTATTCAAATAGTCAGATGATGATGTAGCTTTCCACATTTTGTATTGTGAGTAAATGAAATAAATATCACCCCTCCTACAGCTGGTGAAATCAGTCATTATTACTGGTTGTCCTCACATAATAATTATTATTTTACTTCTCATTCATCTTGTCAAGTCTTACATGGTGCCTTTGTTTATTAGTGTCATAGCAAATTCAATCACTGAGTCCAGAGAGTCAAAATGAAGCATATGTTTTACTCACGAAAGTGATTCATCCTTGACAGTAATGATTTCAATGGCTGAGTTAAATAGAGGGATTGCAGGACATATATAAATAAAAATGTTGCTGGTAAAAGATCAGAAGTGTGTGTGCTGTGGGATTCACAAAGACTCACAGCTGCTTACATCTCTGCTGTCTGTCAGGCTGTGATGAGTTTTTATTGGAATGGAAGTCTGGGCTGATACGACTGAAGTGATCCTTTCAATTTTTCATCTGTTCTTCTTTGCAGTTATTTTGTTTGTTATTGTTCTTTCTTCATGGCATAGTGCATCATTGATAGCTCTAAGCTCAGTTTTATTTGAACTTAAGATCAACAAGATTTTTTTTGTTATTTTACTATTAATATTATTTGTTTTATTTACAAGGACAATACATATTAATTATCATTTCTGTAAATATGCCACAGTTGGCAAAAAGGCGAGTTTCCATCTGCAGTACCTTGCTGGATGTTGAAATAGGCTCCCTAAGAAGAAAAAAACAAGACATAATGATTACAGTACAAACAACACTTAGCATTACAAAATACTACAAACTAAATAAAGAAATAACATCACGGTATTAGAGAGAGTGGGTAAGTAGTTATAGACATAAAATACATGATGTATCCAAGGAAAAGAAGAAGAATCATCAGGCTAATGTTTATAAAGGCATCCATGCAGGACCATACAGAAGCATGTGACACATCAAGTCAAACATGCAACAACACATTAAGCAGCGTTAAACTGGTCTTAGTAAAAATATGCTGAAAGCATGCAGGCAGTAGCTGACCAAAGTATAATACTCGTGCACAACAGGACAACATTTAACAGTGCTTTGAGACTAATGGTGTTTTAGTTCCTGTTGATGACAGAGCGTTCACTGACTCGCTAGATTAGACCACTATATACACCAGCAAAGTATCTGTGATGTCTTCTGGGAAATCAGATCTCATCAGAACTATGGAGCTGTGAATTAAATGTATTCATCACTGTGGCCCATGTGACCTGTGAAACTGGTTTATTTTGCTCCACTGGCTGTGGCTATGAAATAATAGGGATGGTGGCTGTAAAACAAAGTTGATAGTAGCATCATGTCAGTGACATCATGCACATGACTTTAAAAAGGTTTTACATGGGGGTTGAAACCTGTCTCCTGTGTTCAAGTCTTATCATTTTAAAATTGTATTCTTTCTTTAACACATTTTTTTCTACTCTACTGTTTTACATTTTAGCAAACAATTTTAAGCAATCTTCTCAAACTGTGTATGACACAAACAATTTCTATTAGGTGTGTATAGTTGGGGGTATTTGTGGCTCAGTGGTAGCTCCCACACTCACATGGCGAAGGATCTTTGGGCAACACTGAAACCGAAGTTGCTCCTGATGACATCATCAGCTGTGTGTGAATATGTATTAATGGAAATAGTTCCCTACCGTAGCACCTTCTGCTATCAGTAGATTAATGTTGTGGGAATGGGTGAATGTAACTCATAGTGTGAAAGAGCTTTGGGGGGTTGGATGGAGTAGAAAAGTCCAAATCTTTGAAAATATTTAAGTAGGCTGGAGACTGAGGTTACTTTGTGTTTTTGTTACTTTGAGGCAGCTCTGAAAAACAACATCAAAAAAAGAGAAAAGCACTTTGACTTAGAAAGTCAGCAAGTAGAATCACAATCGCTCTCATTTTCTGGCGTCTGTATCTGCAAGGCAGAAGAAGTAGAATAACTGAAGTGTGACCTGCAGCGGGTCTGTCGGGACACTGTTTGTAAAATGAGCTTGACCTATTTACATGTAAGGACAACGCTAGTGTTCATGCAAGTGCAGGTTCATGCTGCAAAGAAAACACAAAAACCTTCTTGATTAGCAGCTATTGTGAAGAGCACAAAGAGACTTTTTGCACGTGTCTGCCTCTCAGTGTATAGGACAGACAATTTCCTTTTTTCATCATCACCTCGGACACGTATTTGTTTCTCTGCTTCATTAAAGCTTTCTTCAGACCTGAACTCCCAACATGTTGTAGCGTATAGATCATTCTCTGTCTCTGTCTCCAGGATTGAATTATCATTAGTGTTGAGCAGATTACTTTGCCTTTAGATCTTAATGATCTAACAGAGAATTGAGCTGCTGGAATGAATTAGAGGAGCACATCAATGAACTACAGTAACACCACAGCAGACTGTTTCAATGCTGCTTTGTAGCTCCTGCTGATGCTGCACAAAAAGAAGCCTGAAGAGCCTCTTTTATAAAAAACCTGAAGCAAACAGTGCTGGACTTCATTTATTGTCAGGATCATCTGTAGAGCAAGTCTGAACAGACGGCTGGATATAAAAGAAGACAAAAGTAAACATTTATATCTTTATGTCAACTTGAACCTTCTCTAAGGACTCGAAAGGTCAGATAAAAATCTAACACAGTCAAACATAACTTTGCTAGGTATCTCTGAAACAGTATATCACATATTCTGGATATGAAGTCATCAGGATGAGCAGGTCACTTAGGTAATGCCACAGATAATCATATTTAATAAATCCTCCCTGTGTTATAAAGCCACTCTGGAGAGATTTGAAGCTCAGTGAGCCAAACATCAGCAGACTGCTGCTTCTGTAACCGGCTCAAGATCAGACGTTGAATATATTTCAAGGATCTTAGCTGAAGTTTTTGATCTTTGGAACTTTTCTTCAGGTAAAATAGAATTATAAGTTAATCTTGACTCATTTATCAGCTGATAGCAGGGACCTTATTCCCTTTGACAATGAGCCTCAGGCCTTGTTATTATGCTGGACATATCACACTCCCTGTGTGATGTGGAACTGGTTTTTGCCATCCTGACGACTCTTCAAGTAAATGAGGTCACTGCACACTCCTCACCTGGACATTGATCAAAGTGCAGCCGTGATTACAGGTGATTTATTGGCGGTCTGGTAGTATCTGAGCCTGTGAGACACAGCTCTGCTCCCTAGCTGGCCTACAATACTTCTAATAGGAAATTTGGAGTTGTATCAGGTACTTGTTAACACAGATTTTGGTGCATCTTTGTTCTATATTGGACTTTTTTCTGTGCTTGAAATTCAACTTAAATTTTCTCTTCCCGGAAAGGTCCTGATATACTGTTTTTAACAAGTCCCTCACCCTACACAATACACATCTGCACCATCAGGTAACTTTGGATCTCTTCACAGAAGTTTCTCCCCTCTCACTTTCGGTCCATTGTATCTTCTTCACCCTCTGTGTTCTCATAAAGATTTCCTCTTGTTTCTTGTGTCCTGGGGATCTGCAGACCTGAACATCAAATCAGTACCCTGTAGGCAGAGGAACACATGGGATGCTTATGCAAATAGCGCTGAAACAAATAGGTTTTCGGTTAGAAAAAATGATGCTTTGAAAACAACTTAATATTGCGTATACAAACTCTGGCATTGGTATTTGGAACATACTTTCTGAAGTTAGCTAAACTGAGTGGCAGATGATCCCTTCTGCAGCGATGGCCTAGCTTCATTGTTGGTCCATTGTTGGCCCAGTTTCTCAACAAATGGCTCGAGCTGACTGGGATCCCTGTTGGTGATACCTCATATGACCATATGACCTCATACAACCCCTCGAGATAAAACAAAAACACTATCTGTTTAAGAAGCTTGAGAATTGTTGTTGCCTGCTGACATGATGGCTAAAACAGGCGGCGAGGAAGTAGCTTGTCGAGACTGGAATATGTCAGTGTGTAGTTATTTGTTTTATTAACTTTCCTCTTCTGCTGCTGAGAGAAACAAGACTGCCCCTGCTTGTGGTGACATGTTCGCCATCTGTGCATGATTTAATAAACAAGCTGCAGGGATTACAACAAAGCCCAAACAGAACATGGTGACCATATACAGCAACAGATTTTCAAGCACATGTTAACACACAAGGAGAAGCTGCGTTTCCAACTTTGAAAGACAACAAAAGAATGGAAGTTATAAGTTATAAACACAGAAACAGAAAAAGCTTACCGTAGCTAGCCATCATCTGATGAAGGACTGATGCCAGATACTGTGAATAAGTCCAGTTATACAGGAAACTATAACATAGCTGACAGAGTTTGGGAACCCACAGCCCTACAACAAGACATTTTCAAATGACAAATATGGTACTCCACGTAGTGCTGCACTGTGAAGGAATGCTTTGATTGTTTGATGGGATGGCGTTTCAGCAAAGATGCAATAAAAGTTTTATAGCTCTGCTGTGACAATAATACATAAAGAATATTACCCGTATGACTAATAAAAACAGACTGTCAGGCATGCTGGATATTTATTTGTTCAATTTACAATCCAATTAGTTCTCTGACTTTCAGTCATGTCAGTTTGGGATCCACACATGAGAGAAGACAATACAGTATCTCATAATGAGACTGAGTCCCCTCCAGCCTGTCTTTAACCAGATTTTAATTATTTCAAATGAACTCATCACTGTGTCAGGTTCATATTTATTATTAGTCTGAGACTGTCTGAGGAAATCACCCACCACACAGCTGTCACGATTGTCACAAAGACTGATGAACTCATCTGAGCCCCGGCGAGCTCACGTTCCTCATGAGCTCCGTCATGAAGGTGAATATCAAGTTTTGGTAGAGTTTCATAAACAGAAATGCGTGCTGCTTCCTTTTCTTCTGCTTCTTGTTTGCTTTGCTGGGAGCCTGAAATCACAACCTTCCTGCTCAGATTATAACCCAGAGAGTCCTGATTGACTGACAGGTGAGAATAAGGAGTGTACATTCTCAGAGCCTCACAAAATATATTTTCTCTGTCCTTAAAATGCAACATATAGAGCTGTGTGTGAAGGAGAAGATCTGCTGTGATTTCCATCCTGTATTTTCTGTCAGTCCTCTCTAAGTGTTGTTACACTGAGGAGAATTTGAGCTGGTTTAGAAGGCCGAGGTGAGATTTCACAGCTTTACTTTGTGCTCAGAGGATTAAACTCTCTCTCTTTATGCCTTGTCTGGATTCTTCAGACTGCCAAATACAATTTATTTGTAACTTTATCACCACATGTCCCTTGCAGTCCTCTTTTGTCCCTCATCACCTCTGTTATTGAACGTATTTAGCCTAATTTTGACGAGTTTTTTTCTCCAGCAGCCATCACTCTGCTCAGACTGAAGAAAGTCTTTGTTAGTTAAAGGTGAACCATCTCAAAGTTTACCTTTAACCTTACATCTTTTTTTCAATTCATGTTCAAAGCCTCCTGTTCACATGAAATCTATGACAAACTGGTCTCATTATGTCACCTAAAAGAGACCTTTCAGCTGTTTCTTACTTATCCTAAGATGTACATCGCTTTAGACAAAGCGTCTGCCAAATGAAATTGTAACATTGAACAAAACACGTTTCACATTACCTGAATATTTAGTCTTGGTTGATGCTTATTGTATAACCTAATCCAGGCAACAATCACAAGAAGTGCTCTCCATCACCGTCAGAAAGCAGCAACTCAGATCAATAGTAAACATGGAGGGGACTCCAGGTAAGGCTGCTGTCACTCTATCCTCACTAGATGTGAAGCGATAGTTGTCCCCTTCGTGTGTGATTGAACACTGTTAACACAGTGAGATTAGCTCATGTAAGCAGTTAGGTCCCAATTAAATGTTCTAAAACCCACAGTCTAAAGCATGTCACAAAGTGACTTAAGGTGTCTCTGATCACTTGCTTTAAGCAGCGCAGAATCTGGGAGTTAATTGAGACGCAGGGCGCAAAGAGGTTGGATTAAGTCCCTACATTTTTTATAGGTGTGTTTTGGGCGTAACATGCATCATACCAGAGTGTCTCATTGCCTTTAAGAGCCAGGTGTTCCTGCAGGCACTGAGGAATTACTCTACTATTTGGGGCAATTTGTATTGAGCAGCTTGTACACATAAAACAACATAAATAAAACACACAGACATACAGAAAACTGAGAATTATACATACAGTAACAGAAATGATACATGCAAGACTGATATTGTCTCCACTGAATAAATCCCTTTGCAGTAGAAATGATCCGATGCTTCCTAATTTAACATTCAATTAATTATTACAAACATGGACATGCTGACTGCAATGGACTGAATCTAATGATGGCTAATGTGTGCTTTACAGCAAAAAAGGCAGGCTGTTAATTACTTCCTTTCACAGTTGGATCGTATGTCTGTATTCCATGAAATTCAGTGTCCTTGTATGAGCAGAAACACTGATATTGTTAGATTGTCTAATATTCTTCAGTAAGACCCAGAAGCTTCTAGCGAAGTTGGGTAAAAATGAATTTTATTGACAAAATAAGGTTAAGGGAAGACTGGTTGGTTTGTGGCTGGCTTGTTGTGGAAGGCTTAAGTTTGAGCTATGAAGCAGTTGGGGGCCAGGGAGCTTCTGAATTGAGGCTGAGGCTGTCTGGCGAGGCTTGAGGCAGAGGCACCAAAGAGGGGAATGCGAGTTGAACGAGCAGAGAGGCTGGTGGCTCTGTGAGTGAGGTTCAATAAAAGGCTTACGGCTTGAGTGATGAGAGGCTGGGCGGAGACGTGCTGGAGCTTGTAGCTTGGAGGCACTGGAGGCAAGGAGAGGAAACAGAAGGTGAAACATGGGGTAAAACACTGAAGATTCAAAAAACAAAAATGCTACTGAAAAAACAAATGCTGCTGATAGAGGCCAACTCTACCAATTTGAAGGAGGAAATCATCTGGTAGTGTGAATGAGCAGAGTCAGGGTAGACGTGGTGCAGTTGGTGATTGTGGGATACGGAGCTCCAGCCCCTGGAAGCGACGGCAAGCCTCTGAAAGACAAAAACAGAGGCCAGAGGTGCACAGGGAAGCTACTCACAATATATGAAACAATACTAGACCACCTCAAATATTTTCTAATGTATGGGAGCACTGCTGCACATCAAGGAATGCATACCGTGAAGTCTTAAACCCATCCTTTTATCTCACTAATTCACCCAGAAGAGAACTGCACCACTCACTTTAGACTTTAAACAAGGTTTCTGTTGTTCTCTGCGTCTTCACCACCACATTTCAAGACACCCATCGGTGCAAACGTTGGCACAAGTTCACTCACTGTTTACACAAGGTGGGCACTGGGTGTAAAAATGACAAGTCTGTCTGGTAGAAAATAACAGTGACAGTGCTGCACTCCAAGATGCTTTGTGTCAGGCGTATGATAGGGCGAAGAATGCTTTGCTAACCCAAACCCTCAAACAGCACTGATAACAGAAACCCCTCTTTCACTAGATTTCCTTTTGTCCATTTCTATAAGATGTATGATGGGAAATCATGACATGCATGTAGTTGGAATTTGTGGTCCTTTAAGCCAGCCATTCTGTCTGCCATACATCAGTCTGTGGCAAGGTGTTGAAGGTATAAGATATTAAAAGACTTGTGTTTGGTGGACTGGAGAAAAGACACAACATTCTTTGACATGAAAACTTCTGAAACAAGCTGTTTTAGTTTCAATGCTGAAGTGTTTCACAGAAAGAACACTTTGAAAGTGTTGTGTTTTATTCATCCTCACTGCCTCTGTTGTGTTGTTGGATTTACAAAGGTCATGATGTGACAGAATAACATTCATGACAAAATCTGGTTGTTTGTCTGTCCTCAGTACTGCACTTACAGTTTATTGTTGAAGTGTATTTTAAGTGTTTTATTCTATTGACGTGAAATAGAGTAGTGGAAGGAGTCCAAGTCACTTTCACTTTCAGCTCTGTATGTGTTTGATTGTTTTTTTTTATCAGCAGTTACAGAACGGGCTTTTTGATTTGAGTTATTTATCTTGGCGCCTCGGGGAAACACACACTGCAGCTCTGGTTGGGCTGGACTTGCTCTTTGATTTCTAAGAGTACGGTAACTGCATGTTCAAAGTCTTTAAAGTTAACAAGCTGTGTGAGCCATTTTTCTATACTGGATATTTGTGCAGGCCTTTAAGTGGTGTACTTTTTTCTCTTTATTTATGTCTTTATGTTTTGCTTTCTCTCATGTAGTCATGATAAATTGAAGCTTCTACACTGGTATGAAACCCTGCACCCACACAAACACAAACACAGAGAGAAACACTCTGTCAATACTGTTAGTTTCTCTTTTTGAATTTAAGAAACTTTTTTAATCAATTTAAAATAATCTCTTTGTCTCAGCTGTGATTAGGAAACCAGACTTCTTTTAAAGCAATTCATTTTTTAATTAGCAAATATTCATGTTCTGTGAATATAACTGTGAGCAAAAGTTGTATTAAAAGTCCCCAGAAGCCTTTCTCTAAATATAAATGAGAAAAAATTATACTGAAAACATTTAAAATGCTGCTCAGTCATTGAAACCATTTGATTAAAATTTGTTAGAATTGTTATTCTTATTTTGTTTGTTCCTACTTTAGGATTTATTTGTCCTCATTTATGAAACGTCTTTGTTTTTCACTATAAATCAGCACATTTCTGTCTAAATTTGAACTTCCAATACGTCTCAAAGTTTTCCAAGATATCAAGCTGAAAATCAAACTTAAAAAACATGAAAAGAAATAATTATTGGATATTCAAGTCCACGTCTGTGTGACACTACAGAGCTGATTAATTAATATTAAACACATGAACAAAGACCAGCAGTAGATAAGAGTGAAACTCTCTCAGGGATCTCTTACCTTCTCTGTGTTGTTCTTTCCTTTGTATATCTTTGGTTTGAAGGCCACTGTGGGCTCCTCTGTGCACATGAATAAAGAGAAAACACTTGCCCTCATCTGGATTCACCTGTCAGCCCAGCTGTAGGGAATAATGCTGCAGTGTGTGCGTGTTTGTGTGCTGTGTTCGTGTTCATTTTCTACAGCAGTGGCACAAGCCAGAGAGGAAATCAAGCCACTTGACCTCCTACACCTGTCATTTATACAGGACGGCAGGTTTGCAGGTTGTCAGTATACATTTCAAACAGCAGGCGAACAATATATACCGTGAAGACAGTTCTTTTAAAAGGACCTCTTGTGTTTCAAGATTAAAAGTAAGTGTTTCTGTCAAGCTGCGTGTTTCAAAAAGGCTGCCAAAGCAAGCCCTTCATTTCCATGACAAGTGGTTTAAAAACATTAGTGTTGCCAACTTTTTTAGAATCAAATAAATAAAGCATGCTGTTTTGAGCCACAGCTGTATTTGTATTAGATCTGTAAAACCCCTACTCCCAAAATTCAGTGTTTTGTTCTGATTTTTTGAAGCCGGCAAAACTTTTCTAAAAAGTTGGAAAAGGGGTATATTTAGGATTGTGTTGCATGACCTCTTCTTTTACCAACACTCGCTTGTGAATCGCTTGTGAATCGCTTGTGAATCCAAGAGACCAGCTTCTGAAGCTTGAAAGTGAAATGTTTCCCATTCTTGCCTGATCTAGGGGGTCAGCTGCTTGCTGGTTCAGGGTCTCCTATGTCATATTTTCTCCTCCAAATGTTTTCAAAGGGTGAAAAGTCAGGACCGCAGGCAGACTAGTTCAGCACCCAGACTATTCTACTACGGAGGTATACTGTTGTAATACGTGCAGAATGTAGTTTGGCAGTGACTGGCGTCTCCACTGTGCGTGACACATTTAGCCAGTTTGTTTGCATTGAAACACACCACTCTGATAGCTGAATATAACATTAGACCACACATTGTTTATCTCTATCGGATCGCTACTCAACACCCCAAGTGAGATCTCATCAAGGATCAGTAAATGTCTTCCAGTACGTACAGAGAAGTTACGTCACTATATTGGACTAGAGGTGTTCCACAGATGTCCTAGCTAATACAGGACTGTTTGCAACCCTAAAAGCTGTTTTTGTTACATGCATAATAATTAAGTATTGATAAGATCGTACGAGTGATTGTAGGTGTTAAAAGTATGCATCCGCCTTTGATGGTTTACCATCTTACCTCAGTCACAATTTTTTAAGAACGATTTGACAAATGTAAAAAATAAAATAAAAAAATGTTCCTCTGCTGTTTGTTATGCCTGTTGAATTATAAATGTATGACCTCAATCCTTTCAGCATGAATCTCAATTCTGGCAAATATCATGCAAAGCAATTACCAGGTTTGGAACATAATCAATAAAATCCAATTAGTGAGGGAGTTCAGATCTGTTCAATGATCACTCACATTGAGAGTCTGGATTTAGTGCCAGACATTAAAAGAGAATTTAGCTCTGCAAACACTGTCACACAGTTTGTTCAGAATGCATTTGATTTGGTCATGCTCACACTTCTCTCTGAACCTCTCTTTAATGAAATAAACAGTGTTAAATTCAGCCTGCCTTCAGACCAGGTGAGCTGTTACAAGATGAGCATGGGTCAAAGCTGTAATCATCATGAATAAGAAGAGAAGCTACACACGCTCTGATCTGTAGAGGCTTTTCATCCTGCTGCTGCTTCTACATTTGTTACAGAAGAAGAGGTGTGATATTTTACAGGCAGGGACGCAGGGGACAGAAAACAACTTCTGAACAGTCATTTATATATAGTTTCTTGAATCACAAGAGCACAGAGCCTGAGGATTGAGACTTAATCTCACTCCCTCTTTGTGCGTTACTTCTTTAAAGACTGGTGCAAACTGTGCAGCATTTTAAAGGCCTCTCCTGCTCCACTAACTTTGATTGCTTTTCTTTGGCCAGCTGTTATGGTCGCTCTGTATCAGTTTTAATGATGTGGACACAAAGCGGGGACATGAATGAGTTTGACCACACTGCAGAGTCACTCGACTGAAAATGCATTGAGTATGGAGTGCCAGAGAAATGTTTTCAAGACCACACACATCACATTGAACCATGATAGTTGAAACTGAAATGCAAGACCGACATACACAATCAAAAACTTTTTTTGTCCATTTAGTCAGAAAAAGGGTCTGAGCACAGGAGGTCAAACCAGAGCAGGCAAAGGTAACGGAAAACGTAGGGCTAAGGCAGAATCAAAAAGTACAAAAAGATCACTGGTGAGGAACACTAACAGAGTGGAGATAATAAGACATATTAGGGTAATCACTGGGATTAATTTATCTGAGCCAGGATAAATATAAGACATGAAATACAAGGTAAGGACATGAAACAACCATCCTGGAATCGTGAACAGACCTTCAGCTTGAGTATAAATCTCACAGTCTAAAAGAAAACACTGTTCTTTAAATGCTACAAAAGTCCTGTCAGTGTCAGTCTAACACAGTCCTGCTACATTCACATCATCATAATTATCTCTTAGTAGACGGCATTAAAGATATGATCCTTCCTTATAGTAATTACATTGCTCTAGATCTAAAATTCAATCCATGGAGCACAAATAGAAACCCTGCTGTTTAACTCTTGACTTGGTCTTGTTTTTTTTTTACTGTTCAATACATTCAACAGGCCTGCTGGTGTTGTGTCATGGAAATGCCACATTTGGAGGAGTGAGCTGTTCAGAAAGCATGTGAATACTAATGATCAGAGCAGAGTACTGCGCTCATTGAGACACATACAGTAAACGTCAAGTTGTTTTCCAACCCATACTGACAATAATTGATTGACCACACACCCACCTGTTGATCGGATAATAGTACCTTCAAAGTGATTTGACAAACAGCAAACAAAGCTGGTTGCAGGGCAAAGAACGCTTTCCATGCTGACTATTTCTCACTCAGCTTACTGTTGCAGAAGACCTTGTGTAATTATATAAAAAAGTGAGCTTTGCTGTAAAGTTGTTGTATGCAGAGGAGGATTTTTTTGCATTATGGATGGTATCTTCATTGTGTTAAAAGGTGTGAAAAAGCCTCAGCCTAAGGGACATGTGCATCCATCTGTCACAGAAAGGACAGACCACAGTGTTGATGTATCAGTGATCTCCATCCTCTCAGTGTGTGTGGAGACAGAGTTGCAGCAGCTCTCTGCCTCCTGGGGTTTAGATCCACTATGCTGGGAGGACAGATTACCTCGGCCGCTTCTGAAATAGAGCAGTCATTTTTTTCTGCCTGAGGCGATGTCACCTTTCTGTTCAGCTGTTAGCTCGTGTTAGCTGAACTGTAAGTCTTACTTAGTGTGAGGCAGGAGGTGAAGATCTTCTGGGGTTTGTTGTTAAGGTGCCAGCTGGGATACAACAGTCATCAGGCAGCGATTTCAACTTTTTATTTTTACGCCAGAGAGAAAAATACATTAATTTAACACCATTAAGGGACTCATGGGATCATTACAACTAGCTTTTACTGTCCTTGTGAACAGCAGCTAAAGCATTTAGAAGTATTTTGCCTTATGGTCTCTTGGCAGTAAGCAACAGTATCTGTTGTCAGGGGATATGTGAACTTTTGTCACATGATCTCAGAATCACAGCATGAAGAAAATAGGAACAGGTTTGTGCACTTGTCCTATTATGTTTGTGAATCTCAGCTAAAACATATGAGGATGCTCCACAGCTCTATTGACTGAAGTCCAAGTTATCATGAAGCTACTGTGAGAGAAAACACGAGACAAACAGAGCAATAAAACAGCAGAAGTCAGTGCATCAAGGGATTGAAAACTTTTTATTCATGCTCAAATGTGAGCTCCAAATAGTTGTGATTGGATAATTTGATGTCAGGGACAGAGACTGGTGGCCTCCTGCACTGCATATGCCTGTCAAAAGTTTATGTGGAGAAGTTTAGGTAAATGTGTCGTACTGGAACAAGTTAATTTGTTTTGTTGTGTTGACTGAATCCACTGTTCCAGTTTGCAGAAAATGCAGAACTAATTAGAACATGATTCACCTTGGAATAAAAGCCTTAAGGTTCATATTTTGTACGATATTTATAAATGTAGAACAAATAACACATAATGAGCCATATGTTCTATTATTATTCAATTTTAATAAGCTCACTTAATATCAGTGTGAACTGCTCAAGTATGTCTCTAATTATAAAGTTGGGGAAAACAAATACTTGCTAACCCAGAGTAGTTTGGGTACAGTGTGTAGAGATGGGAATATCAAAAACAAGAAGGTTCAGGCAGATGTCAAAGGATAACTCATACCATAACAAAACACCACCATGTCCTCTAATACCTCTTCACTTCCTGATCACAGGTCACATGACCCAATCACTTGATGCAAACTTCCTGTAACTCTTAAAGTGATGACACCGAACCAAAACTCACCATAAAACAGAAATACATATAACACATCTCTACTGTGTAACAGCACAATCATGATCCTCTATTTTTTTTTACCATTCCTAACAATACAACAGATCTCTTCTTCTTCTAACCAGTGACTGGTTTGTCCATTTTGTCCTGTATAGTAGAAACATGCGGCGCAAAATGGCAGCCTTGTCGGAAGTGGACCCTTCTCCTATCTTAATATAAAAGACTAATTTTAAGTTCACAAAAACAAAACAATATTTATAATCAGGTGGTTTAACCACAAATATTATATCCCATTTCTACAAAATGCTGCAAAACTCTACACTGTACCATTAACAATAAAGTTATCACACAGGAAGCTGACCATCTTTTATGTAAAAATAACTCTGCAAAGTATTTCTAACATCAACACTGTCTCAAAAAGGATGATGTAAAAATAAATGCTTCCACGTTTCTTTTACTTAACCACCTGTCCGACTGAAAGTCATCAGTCCACTGAGATACTAGCTTAAAATATTCCATTAAATACTTTTATAAATAAATTGATAGAGCATAATCCTCAACAACAACGTGTTTGCACATCTAAGTGAGGATAAAACAGCACTGAGCAGTCAGAGCTCTGAATATTTTAAGGCTAAAAAACAAACTTGGTTTTGATGCATTGGGTTGTATCAGTCAGTCCAAATCACCTCATAATCTGCTGCGTCATGATGGAAAACTTATCAAATCAAATATGAGCCAGCATTGAAGTCTAGGATGAATGAAAAACAGTGTGCCTGAAAACACTCTTTAAAAAGTGAAATATTAAAGTTTCCTTCCATGGACCTTTGTTGGTCAGTAGCTCGGAGCTCATACAGCAGTCATTAAATGTAGCTGAATGGACTCATCCTTCATGTTAAAGCCTCATATTATTTCTTGACTGGTTAATAAGTTAGCCTGACATTTATTCCATGCATTAATCACCTGCAGTGGCTGTTTCATTCAGTGTGACCTTGGCTGTGAGGGAACAGAGGAAACTCTGCTGTGTGCAGTTCACTGTTTCTAACAAGTGATTAACTAAATGTCGAGACTGAAGTTAA
Organism: Notolabrus celidotus; assembly: GCF_009762535.1. NCBI lineage: Eukaryota > Metazoa > Chordata > Actinopteri > Labriformes > Labridae > Notolabrus > Notolabrus celidotus. Next base: position 25,911,303 of record NC_048276.1, read on the forward strand.
AAGCATAGCTTGTTAGTGGCATTTATTATTTCTGCTACAACAGCAACATGGATACCAGACATGATCAACAGACCACATAAAACAAAACAGACAATAATTAGCCATCAAAACTGCTTCTTTCTAGTTGTGTTCAGTTGTTGTCTGGTGGTCAGTTATGGAAAAAAGTTCATTTTGAGTCGGTGTGCAGCTCTGGCTGTCTATGATTGAATCTTAAAGTTGACTTCTAATTTTTCAGTGTATTGGCCCATTGTTATTGGCATACTAACCACTACATTAGTAGGCAGTACTGTTTGAGTCTATTAAAAACATCCGTAGACATTATCAAAACTGGACGACACGACAGCTTAAAAAAGTGAAGCGAAAAAATATATAGCAATCTCAGTAGAGATCATAACCCCCCCTCCATATTACAAATGGAACATGGGTCAAACTATAAAATCATAGCACACATCAAACCCTTTTTGACTGGTTACAGTTTCTGTCATTATGTTGCTCTTCTTGGTGACCTCATCAGATGCTTTTTCTATAAACATTACCAGAATCATGTCTGTCAGTCTTTCTTTTACACTTCCTATGCATTCTAAGAAAATATTAAAATTAATAATAGGAAATGAGTGGTATGTAAGAGGATCGCTGTAATACTTTTTAATGTATTACAACCCACCCACCCTGCCAGCTATTGTTTAGTTAGCTGTTGAAGCATAGTGGTTTAAGATTAGCAAGGATTTAAAAAATGCATTACAGGGTGCCTGGAGAGCTACATAATTGAGTGCTCATGTGACTCCTATGTTTTCCCTGATTGGTGAAAATGGTGTTGTCACAACTTTTCCAATGGTATATATAATAATAATAATGATGATAATAATAATAATAATAATAATAATAATAACAATAATAATAATAATAATAATAATAATAATAATAATAATAATAATAATACACTTGAACAAAACCATGTTAATGTGACATCATTCAACAGGTCACCAAGAGTGCAGTTTTAAATTATTATGATCAAAGTCAGGATAACATGTAAAGGTTCAAAAGACTAACCTAGAACATTTTCTCTAAAGTAACATGTGTAACCTGCACTCTGCTCATGCTTTGGAAGATAGTAATACATCATATATATCATCTTGCTTCAAAATGTATCTTAGATGTACAAGAAACTGATAGGCCGTAAGCAAAACACCAATCAAAATGAACACAGAAGAGCCTTGAATAACATCAGCTGACTGAAGCTGTAAAGAATCGAAGAGGGGGAGAAACCTTTCATCACTTAACCTTTAATGAAGAGATCTGACTGACTGACTGACTGTGAGTGCTGAAACTGAGCCTGAGTCTGTTATGATCTGCTTTGAATTTAAATGAGACTGATCTGATTCTTATTTATGGCTCCGATCCCCTTATTCATGGAGTGATATACTCTCACAAGGATTTTAGTCTTAAGTTGAAAGACAGAATGGGAGATAAAAGCTATAGTGACCTGGAAGTTTGAACATTATATGATACAATATGTGCCCTTATTTTTTAAGAGAATTATCTTTTTCTCTATTAAACATCATATCCAGACAAAAAGTCCCACATTTAAATACATAAAGTGAATGTGTAGCTTGCCTGTACAGTAAAACTTAAAGAGAGAGTAATTCATTTCCAGACTGAATTTCAATAACGGCTCAGTGTAACAGAGCTGATACTCATTGTCATCCTGATCTGTCATCAGATTTGGCTTTGTCCTTCATAATCAGCAGTTGTTGTAAATCTTTATCACAGAGCTGCTGCTTCTGAAACACATGTGTACGTTTGATTTAGAGGCACACTGTCGACTTCCTCTTTCCCTATGTGTTTTTGGGAATGTTGTGCCCACTGTTTGCAGGATTATTATTTAACTATGACTCAGTATCACATGCTCCTTCAACTACTGACTAGCTAATTAACTAGCTTGTCATAAGACGGCATTGACATTGTTGTTTTTAATCAGGAGTTTGACCTTTTGTTAGAGTCTCACTTAAGTGGGATGCTTAGCTGCTAACACCAATGATGGATCTAGCACCAAACACAATGAGACCGCACCAGTTATGCTTACATCCTGGTCATAACACTGGAGAACATGGAGTGTAATGCAGCTGCAATATGCTGTTGTCTGTGGTTATTGTTAATTATAGAGGCATTTGGTCTGAATGAACTCAGCATAAAACTCATTTACTTGAGTGACTAAATATCAACAGAGAGTAGATGGAGAAATTTAAAATGCTGTTTCGGTTCACGTGTTACCATGTGTGTGTGAGGAAATGTCATTAGCTGCTGTTATTAACTCATGTGTATCATTACACAACACAACATTTGTTTAATTGAGTTTTGTCTGGACTTCAAAGTGCGTCTCTGCAAACTGAGTTACTCTTATAACTCGAACACATTCAGACAGTTTCATCATTGTTATCTCATTATTAGATGTGACCTCAACAATGTGAGGAGATCAAACCTCTCAGAGTTTGTCTGTAACAATAGAATCAGCCATGGTAAACTGGATCACACTTGACTCCTGTCTAATCACTCTGTCATTTAGAAAAGAGCTGCCGTTTTTATTACTCTCTGCATAATAATGACTTTACCTTCAGTTCACCTTATCACAGCCCACTCCCCACTGATCATGTGAAGCAGCAAAAAGTGGGAAGAGGTTTTGATTTTTATTCACGACACATCTGTCAAAACTGTCAGGTATTGAAAAAGTGTTTCTGTAATCAGATGATCTTCAAGGACCCAGCCAACGCTGCGTTTCACTTTTATTTCTGGCTGATGTCCAATTTCCATCAGAGCCAACAATGCAGGTCGACCTGGAGAGTTTGATTTCATCTCAAAGACCAACAAATCCAGCAGACTAAAAATAAAACTGCCCACAAATCAGTGCTGTTTGTTCTCTTATTCAGCTCTGTCACAAGTTAAGACTGATTGATTATGGACTCAGTGTCAAGTGCCCAAACCCACACTCATCATGACTATTTCTGAGTTTGTATTTTATTGATATGGAATAATAAACTGTAAACAAACTACACTATGCTGTGCCATTCAAGTGTTTGTATTCCTGCCCACTGACCGAGTGCTGTGTCAAAGTGTGTGCCATGTGACCAGTCAGATGTAGGGGAAGGTTGACAATGACGTAAAACACAAACATTATATTGTGTGAAGTTTTGTTGTAAATATCAAACTTTCTGGTGCATAAGTGATAAAAACAGTGAGATATACAGAGCACTAAAAGGGCTGCAGAGTTCCCTTCAGCATGATGGAGTGCGAACCAATTAAAGTTTCTAGGGAAGGAGTGTGTATATGTTTTTGTATATCTCAGGCGATAAAAAATACACAGATTAGTAAAGTTGTTGCCCAGGCAGACAATGAAGACACCCATTCCACGCTCTGAACAGACCGCTTTATAAGGCTCGACTCACAGAAGGTAACATAAACATTACTGTGAGTTGAGTTTAAAGGCTGATTTATACTTCTGCGTCACCCCTACGCAGAAGGGGATGATAGCCGGTCGCTAGCTTCCGGCCCCACTATGATTTCTGTTTACTTTTCCACTGCGATTCAGAGTGTGTTATGTTAATCTAAAGCTGATACATGTTGCTGTTTATCATACAGACATGATTACAGGGAAGAATAGAGAGGAGATGAAATACACGACCGATGTGCGGTCGATGAGCGAGGATCCCGAAACCAGTAAATGCGGGAAACACAATGCCTCGGAGCGAACCAATCACAGGGCTTGCGGTCCGTGTCAATTCTAAGGGTAGTTACATTTTGGAAGAGGTGCATGTCAGCTACGTGCGTAGGCCTCTGCTTAGGTACAGGAGCTACGCAGACCTCCGTCAGGATACGCCGTTGACTTGACGCAGAAGTATAAATCAGCCTTAAGGTTCGACTGATGTGTTGAAGCACACGCATGGATGTTGCAGCCTTCTGCTTGTTCAGTTACAGACACACTAGATTGGTTTATTCAGGTTCAAAGAGCTGTGTCATAAACGATCACTTCCTGTATGATTGTGAGTAATTTACAGCGACTCTTTTTGATCAGTCAACATGAAAACAGATCACAATGAGTGAATGAGTGAATCCTCTCCTTTTGTTTATGCAGCAAAAAAAACTCTGAATGTTTCACCTAATTGCTTTGTTTCTCTCTGTCTCTCTCTCCCTCTCTCTCTCTAGGTAAGTGAAACTAATCCCTCAGACTGATTGAGAGTGGACTGCCTCGAGGCATCACATTCACCATCACACCCAGCTCTGGTACAGTACCAGCCTTCACACTGCTCAGCCTTTGTTTCTCTCTCTGACACACACTGACAAAACTCTGATGGCTGACTGTTTTCAGATGTTGATAGAACAGTTCATACTGAGTATGCTGGCTTTGAAGGTACTCCAGTAATAAGAGCTATCGATGCATAATTGTGCCGTCAAGTGCATTGGTGTTGTCATGAATAGCTCCGAGGATCAAAGTGTTTGCAATAAATGATTATGTACTGAAATTGGCAAAAGTTAAATGTAAGTTTTCTGATCAGCAGCTTCAGGGCAACTTGAGCAGGAAACACTGTAGAGCTACAATTTCTACCTCTGGATCAAAACATGTATTAATGTGGAGCATTACAGTGCAGATTATGAGCACTCATGTGGGTTGTCCAGTAGCAGCTGATTCTCGATTAAAGAAGGAAATGGTTTTCTTAGTTCTGTTGGTTCAGTGTTTCACATTTGTGCTGTTTAATAAAATAAGGCTGACCGATCAAAGGTACTTCTCTGGTACGATATGTCACAATCCTCTCTGGTAGATGAATTCTGAATTGATTCCATGAATTAGGTGTGAGAAAATATTTCTTGGTCCTACATGTCTGTGTCCAGCTGCTGTGAGAGCACTTCATATATAAGAGCATGATGGCATTGAGGTACAACATTATGAGCTCTGTAGTTCAATTGTTATCATAGTGTCCTGAATAAACCAGATTTCATTTGATCTTGTTAAGGACACATTTCCCTCAACTTTAAGGTAACTATAAGCCTAAATATAAATTACACAGCTGATAGTCATCTCTATGCTACCATAACTCCTCCTTGCATTGCAAACTTTTAAACATTTTTAGCACTTCTGGCACTATTCACACATGATCTGTTTTATCGTGCGCCTTATCCAAAATCCTAGAATGAAGACTTTACCAGCAAATTAGCCATTGCTAGAAGTCCTATATTGCTTGGAATTTGATTAGATGTAACTACATGTATGCCTCTGTGTAGTCCCTTTCAAATAAACAGATAGATTAATAAATAAATAAATTAGAATCCCCTGTGGAACTTTGGCAATCTGTTAATTCTCACTGAATAATTGAAGTCTATTATTAACTTGAATTTACTGACATTGCTGCTTGAAATGTCAAGGCCCAGCACATCACCCACGTTGTCTCTCAGGGGCAGCATCACATTCTATTGTGCACTGTCTTCCAGAAATTCATACCACGATGTTTACATCCAAAACTTCTTCAAGGACGGTACATTAAAAACCTGTGAAAGAACTTCATGAAGTGTTAGCTACTACACAACAAATCAGTTTATATTTAGCCTAACACCTGGCCTTTTCCCCTTTACCTTCAACAGTTGGACATGTTCATTTCAAAGTTTCTGCTTAGTGATTTTGTAGGTGCCGAGCAACAATTAATGAAGCGTAACGCTTATGTTAATTCTATACAAAAAGGCAACATGATGCACCTTACATTCAGCAGGTTACAGTGCCTTAATGTACACATACCGTTAGCAATGCAAAGGCAATGCACCTGTTTGAATGATATAAAATGTACTGCATGCTGCAAAGCATGCTTTCCATCTTTTTAATGGATTTAAGTTTGCTAACTCTGCAAACAGGTCTCCGTAGTGAAATGATCCAGATGAGTTTGCAACTAACATGCTGTTGAAACCTTTTTTTACAATGTCAAACGCAGCTTCCATTGTTTTGATCAGAAAAGCTCCAGAGGCCTTCCTAAAGAAATATCACCACCTTTTATGACTGAGTTGCAGATTGGGAGTGGATTGATATAATCAGTGGACCATTGTGTGTCCAGAAAAATGATAGGTAACTCGCCCATGGGTCATTATGAGGCTCTGTGGTTTACAGCTTTCAAATTTTGACTAATGCGAGTCAATTCAACCCATCAATGGAATTATTGACCTTGGTCTCAAATGAGGTTTGTCTTGAACTTAACCATCTTTGTCAAACAAATCCAGCTTGCAGGTATGTACATTTACTAGACAAGAACAAATTGTAACATTTTTGCTTGAAGACATTTTATTTACTTGATAGACATTAATAACCTTCATGCTCGTGAGTGTGAGTTAATAATGAATTAAAGAAAAGCTCTCTAGCATAATTTGAATGTTGTACACATTGTTTTATACAAATAAAGATCAGAAGGAAAAAATAATCACATTTTCATTTTGGTATCAGAATCAAAGTAATTTCCATCCAGGAATCTGAAGTGAAATGGAATCAAGTATAAAAAATAAATAACTCAGCCATGCTCTGCTAGAATGAAAACACTGTTCCATGACTCAGTTAAAATCAGGATAGAGGATGTATTTATATAAAGGGAGAAGCTGTTACAAAAGCTTCCCTCGTGCTCTGATGTGATTATAATCACAAATGAAGGCAGCTTGTGCACATCACGACTGTTCATGAGAGAAATAATACTGGTATACAGGTGTGTAGGTAAATATCCAGAGGAGCCTGCAGGTTAGAAGCAGCTGGGTGATGTAGAGAGCGGGGCAGATCACAGGAGCAGAGAAAAACCATTCAGAGAAATTGACAGAGGCAGTAAGAGACTGGGCTGAAGCTCTGCCAGTCGACTGGCTGAGGCTGATCAGCCAGCCGATGAGAAATGATGAATGTGCATCTTAGAGTCATGCAGACTGATGGAGGAGCTTTGTGTGTGGTGTCTAAACAAACAGTTAACTCTTACGCGGATGGTCCAACAGTGAAATGGCAAGAATGTTTCCCTAAACCTGGAAATGTCTGAACTCCAACAGTTGATCAACTTCAATGAAAAATAAATGAACACACTTTAACATGAGGAGTAGGTGGGACACAGTCACATGCTGACATCAGTGGGTGTTTTAACAAGAAGGAAACACTCAAACCCAGAAAAACATTTGTGTATCAAACTGCCCTGAAAGAAGAAGTTATCTCTAACAAAGAAGAGGGCCATGTTTTGGAGTATTAATCCAGCTTCAGATAAACAGTAGTAATGAGGCAGCCTCATTGTCTAAGCTGCCTCCCTCCCTCTCTCTCTGTATGTGGCTGGGAGAACACAGTGTGTGCTGTGTTGCCAGGATGCAGCTCTAACTCTTGTGGTTTTGTTGGCTGAGATTCTTGCAGGCCTGTGTGTCGTGCTCTTGTCCTTCCTCTATCAGCCCGTGTCAGCCAAAGACGAGAATTATAGGCGGTTAGATGGAAATGTGGAGCAACAGCTGTTATTGGATGACCAGCTCGGAGAGTGGAGATGGATAGGGCTGGTGGTGGAGGAGCTGGTGCTGGTTGTGTGCAGCCTTTTGTTAAAGACATAAGGATCATTGTTGATGGAAGAGTGTGTTCTCTTCTTATCTTAGAGCTGCAGAAACTCAGCAGGGATCTCAAGGAGCTGTAAAAAATGTCTTTGTCCGTCTCCTGGTGCTCATAAAACCTGGAACAGAGTGTACGAGCAGAGCCGGCAGATGGCCCCCAATGTCAGGTAGACTTTATCCACCTGGGAACAGTGGTGTGAGATCAGAATGAGTTTCCACGGCACAATTTATTAAAGTCTGATCTTCAAATGATCGTATAATCTTGTTAATATAGTAATATTTTGATAAGATGACACATTACACTGCAAGTGAGAACAAGCTGATTAACAATCTGCACACAGGCTGCATTTTGCGTTCTGGTATTTTGTTTGTTTATATAAAATCTGCTTTAAATCCATGCAAAGGAAACATTACAACAGCATAAAACAAAATGAAACTTCCTGCTGTTCACTCTTTTATTTCAGTTTTTTTTTTCCAGATACAAGCTTCTCTACATTAAACTTGGCGCAGCATAATATTGAGGATATTAGCGACATCTTGAGATGATGAGTGTCTGTAATTTAGAATTGTGAAATTGTTGCTCCACAGGTGTGAAATTGCCACTTTGTTTCAGGGAAACAACAAGGGGCTCTGATTGTTTTTTTTATGAAAAGGCAGATTGCAGATTGGAAGTAATTGTTATCCAGTTGTCTTTTTGATTCTCGTGGTGGAAAGCAATTTATGTGCTGCTTTCTGTTTCTGTATTCAGTGCTGTTTCACTGATTTGTGTGTGTATCACAAATGATTCATGTCTGGGTTGTAGAGAGTTTGACGGAGAATTCAATGGAAGATTGATTAACTGTTCAGTTTGACAATCAGTCTGCAGCACTGGATTCTCACTGACACTATTCAGCACTGAAGCAGCAGTTTGTGTTTGATAACCAATATTCTGCAGATGAAGAAGGAAAACCAAAGATAACAGGACACTGTGAGGAAATATATTTTGAATATAATTGGGTTATTATTGCATCTCTTCCTTTCACCCCAAACAGGGTGAGAGGTCAGAGCAGTGCACAGACATTTCTTGCAAAAGAAGGGAAGACACTCACCTCACTCCGAAATGCAGTGTTTTCTAGCTTATAACACTATTGATAAGGTGGTGTTCAAACACGTGAGTGAATGAAAAGATGACTGACAACTTACTTTATTATCCGGCTTTCTGACTGATCTTCCGGCTGTGTAAAATGCTTGATTCTGATTGGTCAAAACCCCTTGCCAAACCCTTGGCAACAGTGATTAACTTTCACTAATGAACACATTTACCAGAGGCAAACTGATCACACGTCATGTCAAATCAATCTGTGGAAAAGAGTTCCGGCACATTTAGCTTTTGCTCGTTGACACCATAGACCGTAAGGTGAGGTAAAACCATTAGTTTCCATTCGCATCAAAACAATGTGGCTAAAACTTTAGTTTCGGTTAGCATGCTAAATCGACAGGCTACATATATTTACATATTGGATCCTGTCTAGCAATTTTACTACCAGCAGTGCAGCAGGTGAGCAACTTTAGGTCACTGGTTGTTACAAATAAACTTCAACCATAAGTGGATTTTGACGATCGCAGCAGTGTTAAAAGGTGTGACATTTGCCTCCTTTAATTTGAAAGGTGTGTGAACCGCAGAGCTCAGAGAAGAAGGAGCGCTGGATGAGGACAGTTTCATGTTAAATCGACCACAACAGGCAGATAATAATTATCGCCATGGAACATTGACTGTTGTGGAATCACTGGGACTATTTTTTCTTAAACTGTAAACATAGATAATTTTAAATCAATTAAATAATCTTTTGACCAATTTTTTTGCCAACAATTTTGTATTTTAAGCCGAGTAATATGTAATGTATGGTTAGCAGGGCTAACCCACTTTATGTCAGGTCCTTGTCTCACCCTGTCAGGGTTCTATTTCAAATAACTATCTTCTAACCATACCTTGTCTCTTACATGATCAAGCGGCAACATCCAAAAGTACCTAAAGTCACCTGAAAATCATCATTGCAACAAAGATGTATGAAAAATATGAAGCAGCTGTAGCAGCAGCTAGCAAGAGTGCCTGGAAAATATGAGTGCTGATTCAACAGGCATTTGTGGAGTGCAGCAGGTTCCCAAGTGCCACAAACAGCCACAATTTAAGTTCATTAATGAAAAAAAATACTGAATTTACAGCACTTGATGACCCACCATTTTCATGAGTAGACCGTTTGAGCAGCTAATTATATATTCAGAACAGTATCCTGAGTCTACTCTGCAGATGTATGCCTACCTGACCTGAACGATGTGATTTCTACACACAGTCTCAGTCTGATCCTTAACAACATCAGGGACACTAAGGGGAAAAGGGAAACTTTTTTCTCTGTGTTAACAATAGTAACTGGTATGTATGGAATATTTATAGGAATATTTCATTTTGAATCTCAGCCTTTCTCAGGTGAGCACAAACTACAGATTTGAAAATACAAAAATGGGGGAGATAAAATTTAAGGAGCAGGTTTGATCATTTATTGTGACTGAGAGTTCCACCCCTTCTTGTCTTTGATTGCAGGTGGATCAATGTTTAAGAGCACAGCCGTGTTTTGAAAGGTTAACTATTTTCAGCTGACGGTGCAGTGATACAGGAACAAAAAACAGCTCATGTTGAGGGTTTCACGCTTTTTTGCACTTGTTGACATTGCATCAGCTCTGTATAGGACAGAAGGTGCTGTCAGAACAGAGAATGGACACAGGCTCTTGTGCTTCTTCACCCTCCTTATTGCAGAGACTACTGATTTTTTTCAGGAGCATTCACTGCCAGAGAAAGTCTTTCATGCATTCTTTTATCTTATTTTAAACCTCAGACGAGAAAACAGTAATTGAGATGCGCCTGAAGTTAATAACCTACACTAATCTCACACCATCATCTGCCCGGATCGCTCACATCAACTGTCAGAAGAAGGCCACTTGAGACTCGACCCCCCCATGCATTAGTAACAGATTGATGTCTCACAGTTGGGGAGCTGCAGTGTGCAGCTATATGCAGTGGTGTGGTTGTAATTTTGTAGCAGATGGCAGAGTGAGTGATTGCAAACCACATGATCAGTGGAATAAACTGTGTGTGGTTATCTGGGGCTTGTTTTGTGTGAAGCACCAGAGATAATATTTCAATTATTGCTCCACTGATGGTGTTGGAGGCCCCTCAGCAAAGACCTTACTGACGCAGTCTGAGAGTGTTAATTGGAAACAGGTGATCCTCCTGAGAGCTGGAGTCTTTATTAAAGATGGTGTTGTCTTTTTTTCTTCTATTTAAAACTCAAACCTCGCTGTTAAAGTCACACCGTAACTGCCAGTTCAGCTGGTTACCGTTCTCAGTGACCAGAATGCTGATTGAGTATAGAGTCACTTAAACATAACAGTTCTGGGTGGATTCATTGCTGTGTATTGACTCCTGGCACTCTGTGGACACACCCTGCTGTCTTCAGCATCCTATGATTCAGCGTCCAGGTCAGCTACAGATCCCTTTGTTTCTGTATTCCCTATTCTTAAACTGGCCTCTGTTAGTCCCAGTTTAGCCCTATACACTGGGAGTCTGCTGTCTGCTCAACCTGCTCTGGTTTTGCTGTGTCCTCCACTACTCCAGCCCTAAACTCTATTCTCTATGTATTCAGAAGCTGCTTTGTTAGCCATGTAGACTCCAACTTTACTTTACTTTAGCTTCTAAGTTTCAAGTCAGTGCTAATTAAGCTAACTATCTAACAGCATCAAGTAAACAATCTATTAAAATATATTATTCTGCCCCTAAAATATTACCCAATTTCATCACAGTCAGTGAAACAATTATGAAGCTGATGTTGCTGTATTTGGTTTTTTTTTCTTCCACTACCTAGATCCCAGAAAAGCCCTTACGATGTTTATGAATACTGACCATGATCCAGTTGTGAATAGGATTATAAGTCTGAAGGATGACAGATGAACTTCAGCTTCTTTCATGGTCATACATCCTCTGTTAAAGCAACAGTATCAGTCTTACAACAAAAGTGGGTTAAATGTTATGAAATCTGTTTTAACATTTCAAATTGTGACCTTAATTTGACTATAGCGCACAAGAAGGCGTGTGTGTTGAGATGATAACCAGCTACCCACAAAGGTGACTCATTCCGTCCAAAAGAAGGAGGATGCATCAGGACACTGAGATATTAACTCCAAATGTCTGGCTGACAGACGGCAGAGCGGGCTGATGTTATCTGAATCATTGCCCTCACCTTGTTATCGATGAATACTAAGTTAAAAGATCAATACAGCTGAAACAAGTCAAAGCAGCCCTGAGAGGAGCTGCAGGCTTCCACAGAGTCACAACGATCTGATAGAAAAGCAGCACAGACGAGCTGAGTCTGAAGAAGTCTTCTCTTTGTTGTACTAGTGCATGAATCTGCAGCTCCATGATCACCATGTGTAAACTCATGAATATTTAACCAGGGTTTGTTCTTGGATTCCCTCATCATGAACGTTATGGCAGACATGTTTTACTCTCGACTTACTCACATGACCCAAACTGTGTTGATGAATATTTATGAAATGTTGGTGAGCCAAGGAGACTTGCTGTTTAGATAGACAGACTCGACAAGCTCAAATCCCAACTGGTCTCTGCTTCTTGGCATCGGGGCTGCTGTGGCTGTAGGGAGCATTAAGTATGAATAACAAGCATTTATTCTTATGAAAAATGAAAGAAGATAAGGTTTGGTGCCAAAAACAAACTTGTCAGGAAAAGATGAATGTGACTGTTGTTTCAGGACTTTATTGAAAACCCAACTCTCTCCAAAGCTCTCTGCGTGACTTCACACTTTACAGAGCTCATTAAATTTCATGGAAGCTTATGTAGGCCTCCATTATAATTAATGCTCAACGCCTGGGTGGCAATCCTAATAGTCTTTAAATGGTCAATACAAAAATAAATGTTTCTCATTAATCAGAATTTAATTCCTGCTAAGCCTTTTTTTCTTTGCCTCGTTTTAAAGTTCTACTTATTAATGCCAATACAATTACGTCTCAGATTAAATAGCTATTTTGTATTTAATTATATGAATAATTCATCTTTGAGGGTTTATATAAGTACTGTATAATATCAACAACCTGTGTGCACAAATTTAGTGTAAAATAAGCTTTAATGATCGATCTCTTCAAATCTGCAACAATCCTGCAAAACTATAATTCATCTTTGATTGAAGTAGTCATCCAATCAGTGACCACACTGTGATTCTGCCCAAACCAGGACAAATACACCAATTACACTTTGGCGTTCTGTCACGGTCCTGTTAGTAATAAAGGCACCTTTTCTGTGTAACAACCTGACTCTCTAAATGACGATTCATTTTTCATCTTTGAGGATGCTCTTTCTGAGAGTAGTACTTACAAAGGCTCCCTCATCCCAACAACACGCAGCATCAGTCATTAAAATATGCAAAAACAATCAATTAATCAGTTATCTGATCAGCAGAGATCCACAGCTGTCATTTCAAACAGACAGTCATAGGAATGAGCCAAAACACTTCAGTGAACAGCGTAGCTTCACAGTAATAATTTCTGTCTTTGACTCCTCATCAGAACTTCAGAGGCTGTGGCCTGGCAGCAAACACTTTGGAGGTCACCTGCTGACCAAAACCCCTATCCTGATTGGATCTTATGGTTTGAGTTTGGTTGCTTGACTTGATACAAGAAAAACTGTTAGCATCGCCAATAGTATTAAAATAACTGATTAAAAACAGTGTAGTTAATTGTTACTTTCCCACTGTTACTTGATATTACAGACGTTGATTTTGAGATTGACTCAGAGATTGAAAAAGTAGTTTTATGTTTTATAATATATTTTTTTCTAAACTAAACTCCTTTTAAAGGCAATTAAGGCCATCAGACTTGTCTTACTTTGACTCCTGATAGATTCAGTCTGAATTTAAACTCAAACCTCCGTCTCCTCCTGCCTACCGACTCACCTGAAGCTGTCTTGGAGCGGTAGCCAGAGACCAACAGGAGCTTCTTGCTTGTAGCTTGTCTTATCTTTTATCTCTTTTTCTCAGAGTGTGTGCACATACTGAGAACCTGATTCACGAAAGGGTTGCGCAGCTTTGTGCCTGCTAGTGATGTGTCGGTCGCGAACGATCCGGCTCTAAGAGCCGGCTCTTTGAAGTGAACGACGGGAGCCGGCTCTTGATTGGGAGCCGTTTTTTTTTTTTTTTTCCTCGTCTTTTTCTTTTTAAAGCCTCACGTGATTGGTCAAGACATGGTGGCGTCTTGACCAATCACATGTCTACATTGAGCAGAACGGGGACGGGAGCGGTTACAGACACACACAACACAACACACCAACAGGAGGGAGACGAGAGGGAGAACATGCTCGACAGAGAGAGAGAACGTACTGGAAAGGTGAGAAAATGATTGACTGCAGGAAACAGTAAACTTTAGACACAGTTCAATGGCATAGACTGTTTAAAGGCAGAGTGTAGACTGTGCAAGGTGAAAGTGTCATCAATCAGGGTCCACAAAAAACCTGCAAAGGCACATTAGACTGTCTGTGAAGGATCTCAGTCATCAAGGTCATGGACATTAGAACTGTTTATCCATCAGTGCAGTTGGAAGAATAAAGACAGTCAAGGGAACCTGCTGTTAATGTAAGGTGTTTAAAGCGTATAAGTAATAAACATACAATCAGAGATTGGACCTTTTTGTCTAATTGAGATGAGTCTTGTTTTTTGTACTTTATAATTTAATTTCTGTAGAACTCTGCTCCATGTTGAGTATATAAATAACGCCTTTTAAATGATAAACATTTGATATAATTTATGTTTTTTACATTAGTAATTCATTTGACATATAATTTAACATTATTTTAGGTAATACAGTCATTCAAACAAGAAAAAATCCGAGGAGCCACTTGGGAGCCGAAAGAGCCGACTCTTTGTAGTGAGCCGAGCCAAAAGAACCGACTCTCTAAAAAGAGCCGGAATTCCCATTACTAGTGCCTGCTAATCAGTGCAAATTAACAAAAATGCATCATCTAATTGAGAAAGCACAGGGTTAAAAGGTTAAATACTCTACGAACTGTGCTGCAGAGGAAGTAGTGTCCGTGTGTGCCAGTGGAGTTTGTACACATCTAAATGAACCACTATGCTTTCATCTGAAGCAAATCAGGCCTTTTTCTATGTAAATGAGCCTCACGGCAAAAAACACCTGATTCACTAACACTGTTTCAGCAGGTGGTAAATATTTCACTCTAACTGTGCCAGTGTCAGTAAATTAGGTGTTATTTGTAATAAGGCTCATTAGCATAAAAAGGGCCTGTTTCTCTCCAAATGAATGTGTAATGGATCATTAAAATGAATGCAAACAACACCAGCAAATAAAGATGCTAGTTTGTGGCGCAATTAAACCTTTGTGTGTACTTTGTGAATTAGACAGACTTTTTGGCTTCATGAGCACAGGTTTAGTGGGCACAAATGCTGCGCAGTCCTTTCAAAAATCAGGCCCTCAGTGTTCACTGTTTTACATTTCTAAACAAGATCATTACGTTTGTGCCAGCTAACATGAGAGCAGGACAGTTTGGCAGCAGCATGAATGCAGACAGATTGATGCTGAGAGAGTTTAGTGTTTATTCTGTTTGTGTTTTCATGTTTGAAGTAGAAAATGTCTGAAGATGAAATACTGCCATCAGAAACAAAAAAGAAAGGAAACAAAAGATAGAGAGAGAGATAAGGAGAAACAGAAGTTTCTTTTTTTCCTTGAATTTATTTATTTATTTTGTTAGGAAGAACAAAGTCATCTTAGTATGTGTTGAATAGTTTGTGAAGTAAGGTACCAGAGTCCATGGTGAATTCAGACATGGCTTTATGTAATAGTCCAGACTGCAAAGTTAGACCGACACGTCACATGGGGCCTGGGTGTACCCATCAGTGATCCCATTATTATTGAGCAGTGAAGATGCTGGGAAGTTTTCTAGAACAGGGGTCCCAAACTTTACCATGCCAAGGCCCCCCAAACAGCATTAGCTTCTGGCCGGGGACCCCCTTTGCAAACCCACAGACAATGCTTCAAAATATGTAAAGAAACATCAACTTTTAGAATGTATTTTCTTGCTTTTATTCACTTCCTATTATTATTCCCCACAATTTTCTGAGCCCCCCCCCTTGCGGCCCCCACTTTGAAAACAACTGGTCTAGAGCAAGGAGCTGTTGAGAAAAAAACACTCCACTGCTCTTCCTGTTATGTCTGTACTTAACAAGTGTTTGCTCTGACATTATGTCTTGTTAGCATGTTTCTGCTACATTAGCGATTTGTTCTTAATTACATCTCATAAATCCGATAATTACTTTTTAATTCATGCCAACTCATATTGAAATTGTTCATCACTGGTCTGTCAGTGTTCCATAACAGACACCATGCTCATAGTTGCGTAATGCTGTAACGGGCTAATTGTTGACTGTAATAAATGATGGCTAATTTAGCTTTACAAATGAAGCTTCATATTGGGAGATGTGCACTGTTGCCAGATCTCTCTAAAGAGCAGAGCGTGGGAGACAGAGAAAGAGAGACAAAGAGAGTGAGAGAAAGCAGAGGAAGGCAGCTGTGACTCTTTTCCATACTTTTACCAAGCAGTAGCTAGTGTGGTTGGAGAATACCTGATCTCATCCAACCAAAACACACAGTAAGTGCAGAAAAAACATCCCTGCAACAGCTGTTGCTTATACTCCACTACTAGTTTCAGTAACTAGTAGTGAACAACTACCTAAGATTAATTACCTACAGCCTTGTGGAGGAACATTTTCTTTGTTATTTTCAAACACTGGATGAAGACTCACGTAGAGTCACCATCCATGTATATATCTACACAAAGTTTCAGCCAAATAGCTGGCTGCAATTCTACGCAAGCGTATTGCATTCACGTGAGAAAAAAAAATCTGCTCTTTTTTGCTGAATTAACAAGTTAATTATCTCAGAATTACGAGAAAAGTGTTCAGTTTTTCTGAATGAACAAGCTATTGGGAGACCTACCTGAAACTAAACAGCTGCAAAGTCCCCAGGTGCCTTCGCAATGTTGACGAGCTATTAACAAAACCATCTATGTTACATTGAGACACTAGTATCTCCTAATGTTTTAAACCCAAAGCAAAAAAAAAATGGATTAAAGTGAACAACTGGGGCATATTTACTTCCTTGTGTGGCCTTGAGGTGCTAATGGGATTTTACTTTAGCGGTACGTTGTTAATTCAGAAAAACAGCACCTTTTTTTTTTTCTCATGTGAATGCAATATGCTTACGTATGATTCTTCACCTTTAGTTAGAATTACAAAACAAAGTAAAAAGCTTAAGCTTTGCATACACACACACATCTCATGTGTAACTGCTGTAACCGTAGACTTGGCAGCAGAATCTGATTGTTTCAGTGAAGTACAATAAATGATTTAACACAGTGATACTCGGCTCATTATTGTACAAGCGCTGTCTTCCTCAATACTCTCTGAGTGAATTTCTGGATTTGTCTCTGAAAGAGAATAAAGACAAAGCTGATCTCATAATTTATTAACAAGGACATTTAAACTACCTGAGAGAAATGTCTGCTGCAGTAAAACATTTGATTTGCCTCAGAATGGGACAGCCATGTCCTCTGGGCTAGCCTGCAGCTATTCAGCAGGCCAAGCATCAGTAATGTCCTCTGGGAAGGTGGACACCAGCTTTCTGCTCGAGTGTTATACAGTGCTTCTGTGTCCATCTGTCTCAATGTTGGAGGCTGACTAAAGCCCTTTTGCTCTCATGGTAATAGTTGTTGCTGTATTAAGGCTGATTGGATAAAGGTTTCAGCATGTCTGATTTCCTCCCACAAAATGTTGCATCCTGTCAGCGGAAACCCATTCAGACAGGCACATGGTCTTATCATAAGAGCTGTAATGCATCCTCATGGTGCATGCTGTTTGTGCTGCTCTCTGTACACGCTCCCACTCAAAGCAGAAACTGAGGACAGGTTCATTGGTGTGTATGTAGAGCTCTAAAATAAGGTGAGCCCACACTGGGATCAACAGGCTGACATCTTGCTGTGCTGGTGGAGCAGAGAGGTTAAACCAAATCTAAATCAGGAAAATTCAGGAAGTGAGGGACTGAAATGAATCACTCCTGTCTCATAATATTTTCTGCAGCACCTCTTTGAAAATCCTGACACGCTATATCTCTCCTGCCAGATGGTGAGCCTTTCAGAAGTTGTTTTCACAGCGGTTCTTTTTTTCTCTACAACCAGGTACCACAAGCACCAGAAATAATATCTCCATTAGTATGCAAAAGAATGCTAAGACCTTCTTTTCTTCTTAAACCTTGTGCTCGTTTGCTCTGACTCATTGTACGATTTCTGCCTGAGCAAAGTGAGTCATTCAAAAGACGCCCTCCTACAGGGCAAGAGCTACAATATTAAAATCAATACTGTATAATATCTGGAGTTTTTGTTGCCCTAGAGTGTGCGTTTTAATCGCTGGAGACTTACACATTCAATGTCAAGTATGCAGTACATGAGGGAACATGTGACTGGAATTAGCAGGGTTGTCATATATATTTTTTAAGCAGTCCATGAAGAGCCATCTTAGACTGAAAATACAAACTATTTATCTGAAGGCTGTTTCTCTATTTTTCTTTGAACACACCTTACTGACAAAACCTTCAAAACAAGGTGACACAAAAAGAGGACAGAGACAAAAGCAAAGCCGGATTATAACAAGAAAAGCAATATCATGGAGAACAAACATTAAGCCGTTATGTGGAGGTCTGTGAGGATTACATTGTCATTGTTTAGGTCTTCTCTGCCCCTCAGAGGAAAAACAAAGAACAGTAAATAATTCACAACTTCTATGAAGGAACGACTTTATCTCAAAGTGAGACGTTTATTTTGAATCTTACTGCTGTAGAGAGAGAAAAGCAGCTTCAGCAGTCATTCTGATGGAGCCACTGTTTGTCTGTTTTAGCTTCCTGTTGGTTTTTAAATTCTTTGGATGCCTTAGTGCATCAGTGTTCTCAGCAGCACACATTGTAACCACAGCGTGCCTGATCAGACCATGTTCCCTGTGTTTCCTATCACAGTCTGCTGTCAGATAGCAAATAAAGACAATACTGACATAAAAACAGTTACAAATATGGCTCAAGCCCTCATGTTAGTGTTTGTGTGACAGAGACCAGGAGGAAGAGACACAACAAAGAGACTCTGCAGGACAGGTGACAACGTTAACCAAATACACATCCCACATCTCAGCCTTCAGTTTATCTGCACTGAGTATTATTCCACATACCCTGCTACTTGCTGAAGAAGAGTACAGTGTTAATAATTCAGAGGTGTTCTCTTTGTGTTCCTGGTAGTCTGACTAAAACCACAAAGTCTGTTTACCTGTGCTTCCTCTCCTGGTGAACACACCGATATTAGTCTTCTCTGTGAGGTCATTTCTTTGGGTTCATCAGACTACATATTTAGAAATAATTGTCCTCAAGTCTACAGTCATGGCCAAAAGTTTTGAGAATGACACAAATATTACATTTTCACAAAGTCTGCTGCTTCAGGGTTTCTAGGTGTTTTTGTCAGATGTTTCTATGGTATAATGAAATACAATTAGAAGCATTTCATAAGTATCAAAAGCTTTTATTTAGAATTACACAGAATTCATGCAATAAGTCAATATTTGCAGTGTTGACCCTTCTTTTTCAAGACCTCTGCAATTCTCCCTGGCATGCTGTCAATCAACTTCTGGACCAAATCCTGACTGATGGCAGTCCATTCTTGCATAATCAATGCTTGGAGTTTGTCAGAATTTGTGGGTTTTTGATTGTCCACCTGCCTCTTGAGGATTGACCACAAGTTCTCAATGGGATTAAGATCTGGGGAGTTTCCTGGCCAAGGGCCCAAAATCGTATTGTTTTGTTCCACGAGCCATTTTGTTATGACTTTTGCTTTATGGCAAGGTGCTCCATCATGCTGGAAAAGGCATTCTTCATCACCAAACTG
Organism: Notolabrus celidotus; assembly: GCF_009762535.1. NCBI lineage: Eukaryota > Metazoa > Chordata > Actinopteri > Labriformes > Labridae > Notolabrus > Notolabrus celidotus. Next base: position 25,930,915 of record NC_048276.1, read on the forward strand.
CCCTCGGATGGTTGGGAGAAGTTGCTCTCGGAGGACGTTCTGGTATCATTCTTTATTCATGGCTGTGTTTTTAGGCAAGATTGTGAGAGAGCCCACTCCCTTGACCGAAAAGCAACCCCACACATAAATGGTCTCAGGATGCTTCACTGTTGGCAAGAGAGAGGACTGATGGTAGCGCTCACCTCGTCTTCTCCGAACAAGCCTTCCTCCAGATGCCCCAAACAATCTGAAAGGGGATTCATCAGAGAAAATGACTTTACCCCAGTCCTCAGCAGTCCAGTCCCTGTACCTTCTGCAGAATATCAGTCTGTCCCTGATGTTTTTCCTGGAGAGAAGTGGCTTCTTTGCTGCCCTCCTTGACACCAGGCCTTCCTCCAAAAGTCTTCGCCTCACTGTGCGTGCAGATGCACTCACACCTGCCTGCTGCCATTCCTGAGCAAGCTCTGCACTGGTGGTGGCCTGATCCCGCAGCTGTAACACCTTCAGGAGACGGTCCTGGCACTTACTGGACTTTCTTGGGTGCCCTGGAGCCTGTTTGGCAACAATTGAACCTCTCTCCTTGAAGTTCTTGATAATTCGATAGACGGTTGACTGAGGTGCAATCTTACTCACTGCTATAAACTTCCCTGTTAGGCCCTTTTTGTGCAATGCAATGATGGCTGCACGTGTTTCCTTGCAGGTAACCATGGCTAACAGATGAGGAACAATGGTGTCATGCACCATCTTCCTTTTAAAGTGTCCGGTCACTCAATCATGACAGATTGATCGCCAACCTTGTCGTCATGAACACCCACACCTGTGTTAATGTGTGTGACACCTGTGTGTCATTGAAATGATGTTAGCTGGTCCTTTTGGGGCAGGGCTGAAATGCAGTGGAAATGTGTTTTTGGTGATAAAGTTCATTTTCAAGGCAAAGAGGGACTTTGCAATTAATTGCAGTTGAGCTGATCACTCCTCATAACATTCTGGAGTATATGCAAATTGCCATTATAAAAACTGAAACAGCAGACTTTGTGAAAATTAATAGTTGTGTCATTCTCAAAACGTTTGGCCATGACTGTAGACAGGAGCAGAGCTGGAGGATCCCTCAGACAGGCTGATTGTTAAGCCCACACTCAGACATGTTTGAACTTTTATAACCTCCAACCTGAACAAAAAGAGGACGTCATTAGGAAGTCAAGGTGAGAACAGACAGACTGCAATCAGGTAATGATAGTGAGGCCTCCGTGCTCGTCTTCTGAAGAGTTGTTCTTGAAAAGTTTGTGGTGTTGTGTTCATTGAGGTGACGTTTCTCTGTGCTGAAAGACTTTCATTGTTCAAACAGCTGCTGTTATACCCTCAGTGTTTGCTCCATTCAGTAGTCAGATAAATCCTTTGACGAAATATAACAATACTTATCCTGCTATTTAATTGATACTTTTTAATGCTGATATATCAGTAAAGGTTAATATTCAAAAGTAATAGTAATAGAAATCCAAGAAAACAGACCCCGAAGAGGACGAAGATTTCTATTAGCATAAACAGTGATCTTATATGAAAGGTATCAAAGCTACAATCTTGTATTCGTGCATAAGAAAGAGGAGTCTCTCATCTCTCCTGTCATCATGTTCTTCAATGATGTCTCTACTTTATGAACATGCAGTGTAAAACACGGTGACAACATCTGGGCTGCAGAGGACGGCTGTGATCTGTCACAAGAGACACCATCTATTAGTGGGACTCATTTACATTAACGCAGCTCATAAACAGTCTGTGTACTGTTTCATGCTCCTACTCTCTGTTGGTCATGTGTCCTACTTTCATCATAAAATTAATGAGAACTGAGAACATTTGGATCTCAGCGTTTTATGTGAGCTATTTGCAAGGCGTTGGTTGTTTTCATGTGCTAAACTAAGCTTAGCAAATTACTTGTAAAGTTAATTATCAGTAACTCCTGAGTGTTTGTGGTTTTAGATCCCCCACAATCTCCTGCAGCAAGCTGAAGGGGAGGCTTGTGATCAGGATTTCAGGAGTGTCTCTCCCTCCTACGTTCTCACATGAATCATTTTGGTTTTCACATCAAATCCTGCACAGAGGAAACTGTGCAGGGTAAATCTGCATTAAGAAAAATCATATTATAATCTGTCAAAGTCACATCCTGCTCCCAGTTAGGATGATTTCTGGAGCTAAGCCAGTGCTTTCTGTTTGTGGTGGTGCTGCACTCTTTCACAGTGAATTTGTTACGTTGTGTCAAAGACATCCATCAGGAGGAGAAAGTAGAAGTAGCTTCAGTGCAGAGATCAGCAGTGAGTCCTCTCATCTGTTTCCTGACTGGAGTCAGAGGTGAAGGCTCGGCCATCAATATTCTCTCTCTTCGCCTCCTCTCACTCTCTCAGTCTGATCTCAGACAGTTTCTTCATTAGATAAGAAGCAGCAGACCCTGCAGATCTAACACTGTTGGGAAATTCCAGCCTGCACAGTTTTCAGATCTTCAATATCCAGAAACCTGTGAGAACTGGACGATCCCAGCTACATGGTCACAATCTGTGTCACAGCATCAGGAACCTTAGACAAAACATTCAATGTTTAACATTTGTGTTTGACATAGCATAGACAATATGAAGATGTTTGTCGAGCAAGGCTGAGATGACATGTAGCCAAGCACACCATCCATCTACGGCAACCAAACCCAGTAAGTAAGAAACAAAGGATGAACGTAGGTAGGTGGTTTGGATAGGTAGGTGGGTGGATAGGTAGGTGGATAGGCGGGTAGGTGTGAAGCCTGGATGGATTGATGGGTGGATGGATGGATTGAGGAGGGAGGAAAAAAGATGGAGGGAAATGAGTAGATGATTCAAATCGAGTTATTGCATTCAGTTGTTGGTGTTTCTCTGGCTTCTCAGCATATTGAAGCTCATACTGTTGACCCACAGCTATGTTCTGTAAATACACAAACACAACTCCTTGCCGGCTGAGTTGTGAACAGCATGTTACTAATGTGGTGTAAAGTGACAGTCTGTGTTTGTGGAGAAGGTTTTGAATCATGGTTTGTAACAGGCTTTAGTTTTCATGCATAGAGCGTCTGCAGGGGATGAAGCTGGTCAGTGAAGCGATGTTTTAGGTCACAATAAACAAGTCACGAACACACAAGGAAATCAAAAACTGGGCAGGGATTCAGACATGTTGCACCCTTTCACACTAATCCAGCATTTTCCACTTCCACACAAACACAAAGCAGCTTCACAAAGTGTGCAGCACTCAAGATGAAGGAGTAAACTGTCAGACGTGCAGATTGGTGAACACAGACCTCATCAGGCTGGATGCTGAAGGTCGGCCCTTTTTGTTGCAGAAGGGAACAGATCAATATCACCAATTATCAGAACATGTGGAGGTAAACAGCTCCAATAAGATTTCCTGAGTTTCTCCATTACAGCTGCAGCTCAGAGTGACTCAGTGAGCAAAGGGAGGGCACGGGGGCTGTCTTCAGGCGCACTCGCTTTAGTCAAGGAATAAGGTTAAAAAGCCTTTCGTTGTTCTGGGCATGTCTAGTAAAAATCACTATAATCAGGAAAATAATCACAGACTAGTTTCATCCTTAAAGAGTCTTCATCAGACCATGTTCAGTGAGCACTCATTCTTCAGAGGGGTATACTATGAAGCGGAATTTGTGGTCATCAAATTAACTTCAGGGTTAACTCTGGATTTTCAGTACTAGGACGGGGGTTCACTCCTTACCAGGGTAGATCACAATGGTTACTCATGCTGAACTCCTAACCTGCTCCGGGGTAGGTTATGTTCAGGATCAGAGATCAGTTTGTAGAAAACGCCCACTGACCAATCAGATGGCTTGATCACGGAGTTCTGCGAGCTGATTGTGAGGGGAGAGATGGCAGGACACTTTGTCTACCTGTATGATTTTACATCTAAAATACTGATTAGAGTTATTGATTATCTTTCCTGACATCATTCTTAAATAAAGTCTATAATAGGTTAATCAGGTGAAGTTGTACATTTAATAGCCTACATTGATTATAAAACTGTACGTGCTTATCACTTTGAATCATGTTTTCATTTGTAATAGTCCTTTAACCACAGTGATCAGTTTGATACCGTCAGGGCTGCAGCTGAAATATTAGTTCTAAAACTGTCACACATGACACAAGATTAAATCAGAGAGATATCACTGTCAGAGAATAAACAGTAATCATATCAGATCTGTCTGCAATAAATGATGAGAAATAAGACGTCAATAATTATTTTTACTCTGTGTTTTTGTCTTAACTCCCAGTTCTTCCTTCATGTTTGAAACACAGCTCTGTTGATGTTAGTCTGGATTATTTGTTAAACTTCTTCATACTTTGTAATATCAGTGCACTAAATTTGAGAAACATGTCGATGTGCTGACGGCAGACTGTCCGTGTCTGTGATTGGTCACATGTTGCCTTCTCTGCCCCGTTCATGTGAACGTGCTCAGGGTTATTCTAGATTGACTCAACATGTTGATAACCAGCTTCGTGTGACAGTTTAGCGCAATCTCCTTTGTCGGGTTCAGTGAAGCCGGATCAGGAGAAGATATCTAGGATATGCTGAACTCGCTTCATAGTATACCCCTCTGATGTTGCTTATGTTAATGTAGTTCTTGTTTTTTTAATGTTTTTGTGGTCGTTTTGCTGTTGATGTTATTGTTTATGTTGCTACTGTTGCTGTTGTTGTTGTTGTTGTTGTTGTTGCTGTTGTTTGTTGTTGTTGTTGTTGTTGTTGTTGTTGTTGTTGATGTTTATGCGGTTGCAGCACAGATACGTGTTTTGAAGAGCCCAATGAACACCGTGTTTGTCATTTTCCCTCTCAGACTGAAGGAACTGGATTACTGGCTTTAGACTGAGGTCATCTGTATGCAACAAGCAGACACGGAGCACAGCAGCAGAAGCTCTCCCAGCATGTCCTTAAATCACTCTAACTGACACACACACAGCCACACAAACAAACAAACGCACACAAATCCCCTGAGTTCAGTAGAGGGGTGCATCACAAAGCGAGATCAGAGTGTAAACAGCGTCTGTTGAGCTTTAACCCAGAGTTAGCTATCCATGAAGCTGTCTCTCTTACCTAACCTGGCTAAATCACCATGTTAACTTACTCTAACTCATAACCTTGTTGGGACTCAGCTTTGTTCCCAGTTACAGCTCTAAACTGAATATACAATGCTGTCATTTCATTAATGATTCAACTTTTGGAACCTTGACGTCACATTTTTAACAACATAGAAAGAGCTGCACAGCCGTTTATAGGTGCTGTGATTTAACTCACAGGACATAAAACACTAAACAGTAATGACTCAAAGGTCAGAGGCATATAGCAGCTCCCACCCTATTGATCTCCCACAGAGCAGCCTGACTTTGAAAAGTTATTAATCAGTCATATATGATGAGTGACTCAAGGACGACTTTATTACTACAATATAACATCCATTAGATAAATACAAGGTGTTCAATACATCATGTTAGTGGTTGACATAGAAAGAGGATGAGCAGTAACAATGACATGAGAAGTTTTTATCACGGCTACAGAAGTTTGAAGTTATAGTTCAAAGTCACAATACAAAGCACTAACAAAGGAAGGTGTGCAAAATGTATGCACAAAGGAAGCCATCTTGTTAACACATCACCAATAGTTAATTAGCACAAGTCCCGCCTCTGACAAGGTCAATAACCTATTCTATTTTAGGATTTTAGGGTGGCACCTGGGGTGGCCTATCAGGAAGCCAGGGTCTCGTACCTTGGCAACCCTGTTGATGTAAGTCAGTGTTGATAATCTGGTAATGAAGAATTAGATGGAGTAATGAAGGAGACAGCAGAGACTTATGATCACTTTGCTCCATGCTGTTTCTCATGGCTCCTCTTTCAAACAGCCTGAAGTGAGCAGAGCTCAGATTTGGACAGCCAACCAAAAGGTGGATATCTGCTTCCTGTGAGCCTCCTGCCTTCTTCCCCTAACCAGACTTCACACACACTGCTTCTATCTACTCAGTCTGTGTGTTCTGCTCGTTGAAGTGTGTGCCGTCTGTCTCTGTCCTACAGTTTTTGCTACACATTCAGATGAGGAGCATATGGCCTTCACAATCACTGCCTCAAATCAAACACACAACAACAAATGTCCAGGATCTACATTTTATCATTTCAGGATGGTAACTTTGTCAGAAACATCCCACATGAGCAGAAAATTTTTAGCATAATTCTGTTAGATTATGTTAACCTAGAACTGTAATGCTCCCGATCAAGTCAAAACCATAAATCTCAGATATGTCTGATATTCCAGGTTGGACCAAATATCTGCAATAACCAATGAGAGGAACAGACTGGGAAGTGTCACCAACCGGATGTTGAGTACTTTTACAGCTCACAAACGTGGCAGCAAAAGTAAACTGAACTGTGCCCCTGAGCATAATACTGAAAAAGAAAATCATCTGGAATCATCTGGTGTGTGTGTTCAGAGATGTAATGTTAAAAATGGGTCCGAACTCTCCTTATGAAAATCAGTTAAAGTCTCCCGTTGTGTGGCCAGCCTAACACTCCTAATATTACGCTCTGTGTTGTTCAGCCTCATAAAACCTCAGCACTGCTCTGCTTTCCTTCCACACTGCTCTCTCTCTCTGTTCATATTATGAACTCACCTCTCCAGAGAATTCCAATTTTCCAATGAAAAACTTTGTTCTTCACCATGAATCACAGCAGGCCAATGTTTCCTCTCCCCTTAATTACATTTCAAAACAGTTACATCATTCAGGCAGCATGATCACCTCCTGTCATTCCATCCCCCTGTAACATAGTTTGATCATTTGCTGAATGAACTCTCAGATGAACTCTCTTGAAGGTCAGAGTGGCGTCCACTTACAGAGCATATCCTCATCACCTGCTTCTCTGTGTGTTCGTCTGATAAATGCTTCCACTATGTGACATTAAAACATCCACAGAGGAGAGCCCCTCTTATGAATACTGGTGGATTGATGTTTTCTCCTTGAAAACTTCTGCACTGTGATCAAATTAGAAAACTATTAAATTAAGAGTTCTATTTATTTGTCTCTTTGTTTTTATCAGTGCTATTGTAGCTCTCTCGGGTTACAACTAAAGGTTTTATCTGCACTGTAAAGCAGTGAAGACATCAGTGGAAAAAGAGCCAACACAAACAAAGCCAAGTGCCATACAGCGTGCACACACCTGGGTCTTTAGAGGTTAATATCATGCATAGTGCAAGGTGAAATTTACATTTCATACATAAAATAGATTCCTGTTGTGAGGAGTCAGGGGACAAAGGTTTACCTGCTGTGACATTTATGGTTTCTACCTCCATCATTTTTCAATTTAGACAACACCCTGAGGCTGCTGTCAGGGTGTGTGTGGATGCAGAATGTGTTGAATGTCATGTCAGAAGATAGCTGGACCACATTCAGGGGAGGTCACATATAAAAGTACCTCTGTTCAGAAGGAGAACATCCCTCTACTCTAAACAAGATGAGTTGTGATGTTCTGCCATATTTTGTATTAGATCTCAGTTGATGTGTAGTTTATAAAGTTAGTTGGGAGACAATGATAGACTGAATTATCTGCACTTAAATACAGATATGTGTTGACAGTGATGACAGTTGATGGGGTCCATTATTTGCAAACTGTTCATCCTTTTGCACCTCTCTCAGTTTGCTCTGGCAAAGTAGTGAAAACACGTCCCTGTCCACGCAGTAGTCAGGCTCTATTGGCTTTTCTGTCCAGAGAGACACTACTGAGATCAATGAGACTGAATACATCACAGAGACAGCTATTTCAACCACTCTCATTGTTCGAATGTGTGTGCTGTAACATCTAACATTGAACCATACAGAGCACATCCATTCCTACCACATGGTCTGTCCCGTTTCAGGTCCAGTCCTCCTCACTCATCTCTAACTGTAATGTCAGTGTTCAGTATTGCTGGGTTTTGGGGGATATAACAAGAAGCAGTAAATTCTCAGACTCGGCCAATCTCTCTGAAGTGTTGGTCAGAGCTCTTTGCTGTTCAGCACTTGAAGGAGCCTCCAGATTGGGCAGTGTGAGCTCCAGCTATTAAAGGAAAGGTCAGAGCAGGGTGGGTAGTTAGATGGTAGAGAGGAGATACTGTCACAGCTCTGCAGTCTGAGGGTCTGAGAGAATACAGGAACAAGCTCATGAAGGAATTCTAGCAGAGTTTAAACTTAACTGTGTGTTATGTTTCTCATCTTTCTTCTTCAAGAGGACTGAGTTAACAGACATGCTGCTTTAAATGAAACCTCTTAGCTGTCATTCATTGTGATGGACAAACTTCATCTACTTCCATGTCCATTTTCTTCAACAATAACAAAGATGTGTGTGTTTGTGTGTGTGAGTGTGTGTTAATATATCTCTTAGATGTTGCTCATAAATATCCAGCTGCCTCTGAAGCTACTAATTACTTCCTGTGTTTGAATATAAGGATGTTCTCAGTCGCACTGATAATCTGTTTCTGCAGTCATTAAACTCTGCTCAAACATTGCTCAGATAATCACAGTACTGATTATAGTATGGAAATAAACACATCCCCAAAGCTCCAAGTTAGCAATAATAAAGATTACGGCTGTCAAACTATTCATTCTTAAAGGGATATTTTAGTTTGTTTGAAGTGGAGTTGTATGAGTTTTGTGTCATTAGTAATTGTACTAGCCACAACGGATGCCACTCAGCTTGGCCCCTTTAATGAGAAACTGCACGGAAAAACAGCACACAAGCTAGGCTACAGATTTCTGCAGACGGGGTCAGTCCCACCACGTAATCTAGCCAGTTTTGAAAGACTCTGACCGACGCACTCATCTTGGTTTAGGTGTACACTCTACTTGGGATTTAGTGACACAAATATAATTAAACCTGATAATGAGTGGTTCTGACAGCGCCAATGAGATGCCGTTTACTGCGGACACTTGGACACATTTATGAGCCGGAGTTCACAGAGGAAAAGTTTAAACTTCTTTGTTAATCCGGAGAGCAGGAGAGATTCCCACGTACAGTATCGTGCGTGGGTCGGAATTCTTTAAAATTGGCTTAATTACGTGGGACTGACCCCGTTTGCAGAAATCTGTAGCCTTGCTTCCATGCAGTTTCTCATTAAAGGGGCTGAGCTGACCGGTATCCGTAGTTGGTAGTACAATTGCTCATGACATGAAACTCATAAAACTCCACTTCAAAAAACTGAAGTATCCCTTTAAAATCCTCATTAATCACATTATTTTGGACGTTAAAAGTTATTAATGAGGTTTGTAATTATATGTTTTGAATAATAATATTCCGCATTTCAAAACAATTTGATAGTTCAAATATATATTTTTTTAAAGGTTATATTTTTGGGCATATTTGGCTTTTTTTTCAGCTGAAGAGACGAAGGAAATGAGTGGAGGGGGGAAGACCTTGACTTTTGATTTATTTTTATAAATAGATGCTTCACTGTTCCACCTGTGCTCTGAGACCATGACCTAGAGACACCTTAAAAGTGCTTCATCTTTGAAATACAGTGTCTTTTCATTAGATTTCTTCTTTTGGGATAACTCTTTTTAAGAAATATGCTGGGTTACATTTACAAAATGTCCAGTGTCCTTGAAGTCCAATGATTCCATGATAATATCTCAGCACTTGCACTTTCAGTAGTTCCAGTTTGGTTGTAGTCTCTGTTTCATACAGGTCCTTTGTGTGTGCAACTTTTGTTTCCCGTGAGTTTAATGGCACATCAGAACAAGCTAAAAGACAAAGTGCACACTGTTGATGGTAGGGTTCCCACAGAGTTCTATTTAAGTGCACGGCATCTATCAAAGCTGTCATTTTGACCGGTAATGAAACCACACGTGAAGATTGTTGCTCATTTGTTCCTCTTCTTAAATCTAAAGAGGTACTCAAGTGAATCACTGGTTGATTCACCAGGAAGTCATATTGACATGCACAATGAATGAGAGTGTGAGATAATGGTTGTTTTGGGAAACACTGCAGCCATGGAAACCAGGAGGTGTGATTGTACTTAACAATATGCTGTGTCGTGAGGAGGTGGATATAACTGAATGGTACTGTTTCAGAGTTTGAGAAACAGTGTCAGCTGTCTCTCATCGTCTCTGTTTGGGACTTTTTCTGAACGTCATCTGAACGTTCAGAATCTCTCTGTTCTCTCTGTAAACATCCAGCTGCTGTCTCACTTTATCTTTGTTTGTGGACCTTTCAGTACTGCCCCGTTCCTTTCAGACACTTCAGGGATCCTCCTCATTGTATGAATTTAAACCATTGTTAGAAGGATAAAGGTCTCATAAATGTGTGTGTCTGAGGGAGATTTCCTCAGTGGAGGAGCTTTCAGCTGAGTTCGCTCTGACTGGTTCAGGATGGTGTTCTGTTTTGATCTAAGTAGTTCAGTTAACTGGATGCTGAGGGTCTGACACAGAGGATGTCAGCACTCTGCTCCAGTCACTGCTGTTTGTGTCGATGTGTTTGAGTCACAGTGCATCATGGGAACAGACGCTCTCCCCTCTCAGTTGTCGACAAACATTGCAAGGACTGGGCCGCAGCTTTCTGACACAAATCGATTTAGCAGGCGGATGTGCATGAAGTGCATAAAGGATGAAGTGTTCTGTCAATATGTTTGTGTTTTTCACTCTCTAAGCTCTATGGTGAAGGTGGATTATACAAATAGGATGTGTTGCAGTGAATCTTTCCACTGTCATTGTTTCTATAGTCGGTAAATCAGACATGAAAAGGTACAAGACATTTTAATGTGTTTTGCAGATTTAAGGAAGAAAAGAATATATGGACTGTGGTGGTTTGTATAAAAATGTTTGTTTTGTGTGAAGCCATGACGCCACCCTGCTTTAATCCTGCACCTTTATTTGCAGCATGTTCTGTTTCAGTGAGGATGAGCAGAAACACCCTGCAGCTTCTGAGATTCTTCCTTTAATCAGGGGTTCCAGTCTAGAAATAGTGTGTGACTTTTATATCTTTAAATACATTTTCAATACTAGCTCAAGGCAGGTCATCTGAGCAGATAAAGACAATCAAGATTCCAGTAATGTTTTGCAGGACTGTATTTTTTGGCACACTGAGCTCTCAGACTCCCTCTGGCACCCTCACTCTGTATTGCTTCTCTGGAGCCACTTTGAGGCAGAATGGCCAGAGTTCAGGGATTGCTGATGTGGCTCACCTTGGACTCAACCTTGTTGTTGCTGTTAGGAAAAAAAAAACAGACAGCTAATAGTGAAAAATGTGAGATAGTATTTGATGAATGATACAAGAATAAACTGTAATCTGTAGGATAACAGGATGAGTGAAAAAAAGGTTACAGAGGATTGAAAAACACATGAGCCACTTGAGGTCAGGATAGAGGAAAACAAAACTTGAAGACCGCTCTTGAGTCTTCATCAGTTCAGTTACATATTGTGATTCCAACTGAGGTAAGACTAGTTGAATACACTCAGTTAAAGGGATAGTTCCCATTGAGAGACGCAGGTGAACCATCTGTCTGTCTCCACGTCTCACTCTGGATATTTAAGATCAGAAGAGGAGTAATAGAGTGATGGAATATCAGCATGCCTGTGATTCAGTCAAACAAGATGATCACAGCTGTTGATCTGCTGCACAACATCACAACCATGAGTGAGATGTGTTTGTACCTATCACTTTAAGCTATTAAGCTATCACTTAATACACCTACAGGTGTATTAAGTGATAGCTTTGATGAGACTGTCTGAAAAAGAGTAATTCTTTGCTAAAGAAAACATGGATTCAACTCTGTAATAGATTTCAAATCTCCTTTTTTACTGCAAAGCTCCACCTAATCTCTCCCTTCTGTGCTTAAATCCTCACAACATCCTTAAAAAACAATCAAAGTGTGAACATTCAGCAGGGGTCCTCTCACGGCCAAATTCCACTGGATCCGTGTCTGGTTAGTCTCTTATCCGTTACGGCACCAGATCTGATAGGCTTCTATTGTAGTCAATGTGTTAAATTTCACTTGATCCACTCCGTTGTGTTCCGGCTGCGTATGAGATCTGGCATGCCGTAGCCCTCTTGATCAGATACACAATACTTTTATTTTTTCTGGATGCCGGAGCACGACACTTCAATCCCATCAGAGAATATCGACAGGAAGTCAGGCACCAAAACCAAATTAAAACATCCGGTTAATTTTCAGAAAAAACAGCCTGTGCTATCGGGAAAAAATTGGTAACGTGACTCCAGCTGTCTGGCAGTCCTGCTCCATGCTGTGTTCTGAAAACACAAACGGTGGGTTTTGACGTTTGAAAGATCACATAACTGGACCGTAGTGGATCGGAGATGGACCGGACATGGATCTGATGGAAGTCCCGGGTCAGAGTGTCTACTGTTTCTCTGGATGTTGACCTCTGACCTCCTGTGGCCTGAGACATTTACAGTTTTTATTAAGCTGCAGCTACTGATGTGAATACAAGACCCTCATCTCAAATTCATCATTGTTTGACCATGTTTCATCTTCATCTTCCTCAGAGGAGAATAAACGGACATGAGTCAGAAGTCATTATCTCATTGAACTTGTATAGACCCCTTCAGACTGCATTCTTATAATCTGATTTACCTTTTTCATTGTTTTAACTCTTTCAATCAGTGGCTGCATAAACCATCCTCTGAAGTTATTATTGTAGGTAATATAAAAGCTATTACAGTGAAATGGCCTGGAGAAGAAAAACTGTCAGAAACACTTGAGCCTCATTGGATACAGAAATGACTCTATGCTGGAGAACTTTAATAGAGCTTTAATCTCATTTAGCTTCAACCACAAACTGAAACAGATTAACAGAAACATTTTATGTAAAGATGCTGAAGAAATCTCTTGTGAGATTAAAGTATTTCTTGAGGGAACTGGACACTGTAATTTACATCCAAATAGACACGGAGATGTAAGTGACTTTTCCTTTCTATTGTAACGAGACATTACAGAAGATATTCCTTTAGGAAGCTGCCAACTCAAATGAAAACACAAAGTACATTAAATCTAATGAAACATGTGAATGTGCTCATTGTGTATGTTTTTATTCCATTTTGCTTGAGTTTAAATTGTCTGGAAGTGCTGGAAGAAGCATAGTTGAAATGTGGTCCTGCAGCAGTCCTTCAGACAAGTAAGAGGCTGAGGTTGAATATGCTTTCTAAAAGCTGCACAACAATCCCCCGATGGTTCACAGAAAGATACATCTCAATATGATTGCAGGTTAAGCACCTTATGACATTGGTAGCTGAGGTAGATAATCTGTTGAAGGACAGCTGAGTGACAGAGATATCTCACAGCTCTCACACTGAGAGGCTGCGTTGACCTTTCAGCAATGGTTGCCGCATACTCGGCACAAAACAGACGCCCTTCAGGAGGCACAGAGGGTCCTGGTTTACCTGCAGTGTCGTGGTCTGCAGAGATGCAGCATTTCCTCAGAAAACAGAACACATAAACGTGATATTATCAACAGAGCTAAGGAAGACATTTCTTCTCTGCTTTTGAGATGGAAATGTGATCAAATATTTGATAGTCTCTGCTGTGATAATGTCAGCCTGTTGATATTACTATCTCAACGTTCTGACTGTTTTTCTGAGCTGTATTTGGATACACTGATGCTATCACTGTGGAGATGTAGGGCCTTTGACCTTCATAGATAATTTAGTGCCAGATTTATATTACAGAAGATAATTCTGCATGAATTGACCTTCTTTGAGGTGTGACTCTCTGAAGTCTGCACTGTTTGCTCAGCACAACTTTTCATACTCTGACTGTAACAGGCTGTCTTAGTGTCTCCTGAACTTCACAGGCTTCTTCATCAGTGTTTATGCAAGTAAAAGTTGTTTACAATTTTCAAATGACATCTGTCTGTGGGCACTAATCTTCTAAATGTCACAGGAGGTTTAAAATGCTGCATGAGAGCACATTATATATAAGGCTGTGATGAGATTAGGGTCCTCCCAGTCTCATTTCTAAACATAAATAAATCTACACAATAATCTGTGTACTCAGATTATCATGTATACTGACTAATCTGTGAGTGACAACTTGTTTCTTCAGAGGTTTAACTGCCTTCCACCAGAAAAGGTGGAAAACAAATGGTAGTCATAGAAGCTTTTTTTCATCTCTTTATCCACATGACAGGCTGGTGAGTCAATTTGAAACCCTGTTTGATTGATGATCAGTGCTCTGAGCTGACACTCAGAAGAGAGAGTGTGATGTCCTGACAGCTGCAACAGACAGGACATATCAGAGAGTGAAACACAGAATATCTAATGTGGTCATTTCCTCTAAATGACCATCTTACAAAGAAACCTGAGAACATCAGTATGTTATGTAATAAATGTAGGCTGAGCACAGCCAAAGGAGAGCTGGAGCTCCTCTGAGGGTTTAGCTCCATGTAAGTCAGGGTCAAACTGCTATAAAGGATGTGTCAGAGGGTTTGGCATCAGGACAGACAGGACCATGCTGCTACTGGTTCATACCAATGCAGAGAGGCAGCCAATCCAATCCACAATGAGATCCCTCTGGAGTCTGACCTCTCTGCACTTCTCCTCAGAAAGGGTGGTCCATGTCAGCTCCAGAGCTGCTGCGTGATAGAGGAAGGAGGTAGACCGAATTCTGAAATAGAGGAGTATGCCTGTGATTTATCAACAGGCTTCAGGTTTCTCGTGTGTGTTTTATTCCTGCTCTAAGTATTCTCTATTATATTAAGATTATCACTACACCCAGCCAGAGATTTCATAGTGAGGGAAAAGCTGACGGATAACTTAAATAACTATTGAAGACACCTTTAGCACAGGCACAGGAAACCTATATAAGGCACCGGTGTTCATGAACACTCTAGTCATTGCTAAGTGAGACTGACTCCGCCCCCTCTGTGCCTCTCCTCCCTGATTTTAAGAGGGTAGTCAGGGGACAGCTTGAGAGTCTCTTGGAGACCATCAGTCACTAGGTGGTTGTTCATTCACTGCCACAGTGGAGAGAGTCTTTCCAGGCCTGTGTTTGAAGCAGGCTTGTATTAAAGGCAGGCCACAATGTCACATTCAGACAGTGCCGTCATTCACATAGTCTGATGATGGCCATGAATGACAGAGAGTAATGTGCTTCTTCAGCCAAGCTGTTCTCTCATTTTACAGAATAATGGATTATCCAGATTTGATCATAATGGTGTCTATATTTGTATTGCAATTTAATAACAAAAGGTTTTGTCCTTTCATGATGATATATTTCCAGATTCACATTCTTACACTAATGCCACATGCTGCCATATGCAATGCCAACCTGCTCAAAAGGATCTTATTTACCATAAATCTGCAAGTACCTGCCAGGGCTTTAATTTGCTTTAAGTCCAGAAGGTACCAGGCCTGTGTGTTAAGCAGGCTTGTATTAGAGGCAGGCCACAATCTGACATTCTGACAGTGCTGTCATTCAAATTAAATTAACTTCAGATTAACCTATTGAGGTCAAATGATGCTGAAAAGAGACAGAATGTGACAGACGGATGAACAGAGAAAGACAAAGAGAAGTGAATAGGGATATCATTGTGGACATGAAATGAAATAAACTGCAGACTGGAGTATCTGTTGTTAAGAAAGACAAACAATGATAACTGTCTTGTTTGGCTGCATCAGGAGATCAGTGTATTACATATTACCTGTTGGTAGGGGTATCCTCGCCTTTTGCACAGAAACAAGACCCTCTCTGTGGAAAACGTTTTACTTTTCTTCTTCTTTGGTAGTTTTTCTCGTAGAACATTTCAGCTGTAGGCCCGGTAACAGTATCTTGTGAGTTAAAATCTGCAGCAGATATAAAAGCTGTGTTCTCTTCCTCGCTGTGAAAGTCACTGCAGTTTCCAGTTCTCTCAACATCAAACTGTGCCATCACAGGCCTGCTTCAAATACTTCAACTCTCCAGAGGTCACAACTCGTCATTTTGACTCCCAACTCCTGTCATTCTCGATTGAAAAGCTCAGTGATGGACACACTGATGACTGACAAGCCGGTGGAGAAATGTCTTTGAGAAGACAGCCAGCTGAATGTGGAGCACTCGTTCTGCTTTTTGCTCCGTGGGTCGTCCTGGTTATTTCTTTAACTGTTGACCTTGTGAAAATTGCAGGCTGTTCCCTGGGGCCTCAGAGCTCCAGGTCACAGCAGACTGCATCTCATCCTCTGAAAGCTGATTCTCAGTGGGTGCTACATTAAGTGCTGCTGTACTCTGCAGAGTGCTTACTACAGGGACCTGAGATCAGAGAGAGCTGCATCGGGTTGAGCTTTATATGCATCAGATGAGGAAATGAGGCAGTTTGGTTTGAGTGAGCCACAGAGGTTTATGTTCTTACTCTGAAAGACAGAAAACACTTTCACAGTGTAGCTCATTTTTTCTCCTCGCACTGAGAGATGCTGCCAATCATGATTTTTACTCTTTCAGCTTTTTCATTCACTTTTATGTTCCAGTTTGATAAAGTTGGGATTCAAAGGTTTGATTTACCACGTCTCTTCTAGAGAACTGTGCTCTTCTTGTTCCTGCTCGTAACAAAGAGAGTTTTGAATGTAGAGATGAATCAATGGGACTCATTCACTAATAAATGCGTAGAAATGTTCTTACTCTGCGCATAAAATAAGTGCTTACGCAAAATCACCGTCGGATTCATGACACGTGCGTACCAACCAATTTTGTTCTCACCACTGTACGTATATTAGTGAATCAGAATCATTCTAAATTGACAGGCGCGTGCCCGCAACCTGCAATCAGCATACTACCACGCCCCAATTCAAACAATATGGACATCTGTTCGGTGCATCAAGACGCTGAATTTCACCTCGGCAGAGAGAGAGGTAAATGTTGCGGAGGTTGAGGCAAAAAAATCAATACTTTTCCTTAGTGTATCAGAGCAGGAGTCACCATGACAGAAAAAGGAAGCCTGGGTTTCTTACTGAGGCTGTTAATGCTGTGCCTCCTGAGGTTTCGCACCGTGGCTCAGGTTAAGAAAAAAAGGTTTGATATTAAAGTGGATGCAAAAAAAAGACTAGCAGAACAGAAACGAAGGAAGGAAACTGTAGGAGGACAAGGACCACCTGATCTGACAGCTGAGGATTAAAGAACGGCTGTGATTATTGGACACACCTACATATCGAATATCTTCCAGAAACGAGGGATAATGTGATGATATTCAACCGTTGCCAAATGGTAATTTATTTAATTTAATGAACACGGCACGCCAGAATTATCTTGAACACTTTCTCAGGGGCGTAGAGTAGCTTGCCACCAGCTGTGTCCAAACACATCCAACGAGCCTTCAGCAGCCCAAATGTGCGCTCCACTCCGGCACGCGTGTGGGCATGGGCGTTGTTACAGCGCACCTCTTGGGGGTCGGGACTCGCAAATGGAGTCAAAAGCCAGGCCATATCTCACGTATAAACAACAACATTTTAGCATAAACAGGATAGAGACTTAAGCTAAATATAATATAAAAATGCTCACCAACTAGCCCGTTTCTTAGGGCAGGGGTTCCTAAAGTGGGGGTTGAGACCCCCTAGGAGGTCGCTAGAAACAAATGGGGGGTCGTGTGATGTCTTCCAGAATGTTTATTTTTAAAGTTGTCTAAAATAGTACATTTCACCCATTATAATAAAAATATATTTTTCTTTTACTGAAAGTAGTTTAAATATGTCATGCATTTAGTTAAAAGAGTATGTGTTTACATCTTCTGAGAAAGTTGGTCATCATCATTTGATGAATCCCAGATTTGTGCTTCAAACGTGCGTACGCACAGTTTAAGTACGTATTTGTGCGTACGCACTGTTAGTGAATGAGGCCCATTGTCTTTAGAGAGAAGGGGAAATGCGAAGCAGGATTGTGATTGGTTGGATCATAAATAAGGCCGGTCTTTGAGGGAACCTTCAAGCTGGTGGAGGAAAGGTGATGTGCAGAGAAAAAAATATCTGTCAGTGACCTCTAATCGTCTCTGCCATGATTAGAGCAGAGCAGATAGCATCAGAGACAGGTTGGTGCAGAGAGAGGCTCTCTCATCTTTAATCACTAATGTCTACCTTTCATACACATTGAGACACTCACAGCTCTCACCATGTGAAAACAATGCAGAGCTAAATAGTGTTTTGTGTGACTGAGGTTGGACAAAGAGACATTATTTGATGTCTTGGGAAAGAGACCGACTGAACATTTGTTAATGCTTGGATGGATTTTAAACTTATCACAATGAGGATGAGAATCATTTCTTTATCCGTACACCAATGTGAGACTCACACAGCTCTTGAAATCGAATCAAAACAGAGATAGCAGAGGATGAAGCCCCTGTGTCATGTGTTTCTCTCTGTGGGGAGCTCTTAGTATCTGGACCTGGCCGTCTCTCTGAGAGTCATTTCACCTCTCTGCTTTTTTAGCTTTTAGCAGTGAAAGTGGAAAGTGGGGAAGCAGTCCAGTAAATGAGGAGTGTTTTGGTTGTGTGGATAACATGTTTGAAAAAACTACTCTCCAAAGGAATGACAGTCTCATCAGTGTTTTCTGCCTCCAGGCCTCCATGTGTCCCATTATACCAAGAGTCAGTTTAATGCACTTTGCTTTTCAGGGTTTTGGTAGAGGTGTCAGTCTGTGGGAAAAGGGTACTGAGTTGTTGTCAATGCAGAAAAATAATCCATAAATAATAGATATGTAAGGTAGCCCTAATTTTTCACCGTCCCTATGTTTTACTCTCGTGGAAAAACCACACTGATGCTATGTATTCATACTTTGAATTAATGTGTTTAATCTGTCACACATACAGATACTTTGATGAGGTGAGTCTGACCTGTTTGTGCTTACTTTGTCTTCACATCGTGCAGAGAAGAGGCATTGATTCACCTCTCTCAGACAGCTTATTGTATACTTTTAATGTTGAACATGATTTATTTATGTTTTCTTCAGGTGGATGAATATAATGTTCAGTCCATTATTTTGTCATTGTTGCTGTGATTGAACATTGTAAGCATAAAACGGAAAGGACAGTATGTGTTGTGTCTTCTTGCTCATAATCATTCAGCACAGAGTCTCCATGCAGACCGCGAGGTTAGAGCATTGTGTCATATTACAGACATTAATCTCACAAGAAAATGATGTATTGATCTTTGGTGCACCACAGAGGGATCGGGAAATGTAGAAAATTCCCTCCAGAGTTTGGCTTCAGAGTGAGAGGTAAGGCTTTACAGGTGATTCATTGTTCAGAACTAAACCACAGCAGATGAGTCCTCCTGTCAGTCACAGCCGTATTAATGCTCTTTAAAACTGCTCTCACCATGTGAGTGCCAGTATCAGCAAACCTGCAGGCTTTTCACTCATTTACTGCAGCTCGAAGAAGCTGACACATGCTCTTTGTCCAATTTAGGAGGTGGAACAAAGTGCACTTTAGCACTGTTCCTCTATAATTACTATAGCACAATAAAAAACTCTTAAAATGATCCAGATTTTCACCAATTTTGACCAAAAGTAAGCATTACATTTGTTTTATTATTGTCCAGGCTCTATTATCAGTGCATATTGAAGATGTCTTCAAGTTTCAACGAATGAAACTAAGTTATTTTTCATCTGAAGCTTCATGAATGTGACAATGATCAAAAGCAATGACAATAACAGAGGTATTTAAGCACATGTTTGTACGGCAGGTGCAAAAATAAATACTCAGCTGACACAAGAACTATGACATCATCAGGGTTCCCACGCGTCCTGGAAAACCTGGAGAACAGTTGACCAGTTTTCCAGTACTGGAAAACACCTGGAAAATGGGAGAAAAAGTAAAATGTCCTGGAAAATCACATACAGCCCTGGAAAATTATTCCAACATGGCTGCATTTGACCTGACCTGATTAACAAAACATATCCCCATTCATTGAAAGTTGAGTGCATGCTGTGCTGGAAAAGACAGCGACACTGCACAACTTTTTCACATCTTTTCTCCTTCACTTCATAATCATGCATTCACAGAAAACGGGGGTATATTGTTTATGTTTTATGGTACATTTGGCTCAATTACCGCACTCTAGCTCAGTTGTTCTCAAAGTGGGGTCCTGGGACCCCTGGGGGTCTGCGAACCATAGCCTGGGGGGTCCGTGAAATAATTTGAATACATTTCTAGTAAATCATAAAATTGTGCTGTGTCATTGCAAAACAGCATACACCAATGTTATGACACCATTTAGTGGCTCGAAGGGATATGTGAGTCTTGCTACTGTTAATTATCTGAAAGCATTTAAGATCAATTACTTGAAAAGTATAAATGTTGTCATGTTGAGTCCAAATGGAATGACCCTCTGTTTTAAAGTATACAAGTGGTATTTACTTGATTCAAATTGAAGTGTTATCTGTTTATCACTAGGTACAGGTCTGATGTATGTACATTGATACGTTTTACAATACAAATAGTTCCAAGGGCAACTAAGAGTGCAAATGGTTCTAAGCGTGTGCTTTAGTGATGGGAAGTTTCTCTCTGAAAAGAGAGCCAGCTCTTTTAACTCGGCTCCCAGAGAAGAGCCGGCTCTTTCGACTGCCGAACGGCTCTTGATTTAGGATCTTTTGTAGCCGTATATTTTACCTTAATTTTGCAAAAACTAATGGTTTGTGTTGAAAACCCTTTTACGTACAGTGTTTTTATGAGAAGCCTTATAATTGCCCAAATGTGTGCATTTATTCTGTTACAAAATCATTCTCACCCTGATCCTAGGGTTATGATAAGGGTTAGGGTTGTGATTAGGGTTAGGATTGTGATTAGGGTTGGGGTTGTGATTAGGGTTAGGATTAGGGTTGTGATTAGGGATAGGGTTGTGATTAGGGTTAGGGTTGTGATTAGGGTTAGGGTTGTGTTTAGGGTTAGGATTAGGGTTGTGATTAGGGATACGGTTGTGATTAGGGTGAGGGTTGTGATTAGGGTTAGGGTTGTGTTTAGGGTTAGGATTAGGGTTGTGATTAGGGATACGGTTGTGATTAGGGTTAGGGTTGTGATTAGGGTTAGGGTTGTGTTTAGGGATAGGGTTGTTATTGGGGTTAGGGTTGTGATTAGGGTTAGGGTTATGATTAGGATTGGGGTTGTGATTAGGGTTAGGGTTGTGATTAGGGTTAGGGTTGTGATTAGGGTTAGGGTTGTGTTTAGGGTTAGGATTAGGGTTGTGATTAGGGATACGGTTGTGATTAGGGTGAGGGTTGTGATTAGGGTTAGGGTTGTTATTAGGGTTAGGGTTGTGATTAGGGTTAGGGTTAGGGTTGTGTTTAGGGATAGGGTTGTTATTGGGGTTAGGGTTGTGATTAGGGTTAGGGTTATGATTAGGATTGGGGTTGTGATTAGGGTTAGGGTCGGGATTAGGGTTTGGGTTGTGATTAGGGTTAGGGTTGTGATTAGGATTGGGGTTGTGATTAGGGTTAGGGTTATGATTAGGATTGGGGTTGTGATTAGGGATACGGTTGTGATTAGGGTGAGGGTTGTGATTAGGGTTAGGGTTGTTATTAGGGTTAGGGTTGTGATTAGGGTTAGGGTTAGGGTTGTGTTTAGGGATAGGGTTGTTATTGGGGTTAGGGTTGTGATTAGGGTTAGGGTTATGATTAGGGTTAGGATTAGGGTTGTGATTAGGGATAGGGTTGTGATTAGGGTTAGGGTTGTGATTAGGGTTAGGGTTGTGTTTAGGGTTAGGATTAGGGTTGTGATTAGGGATACGGTTGTGATTAGGGTGAGGGTTGTGATTAGGGTTAGGGTTGTGTTTAGGGTTAGGATTAGGGTTGTGATTAGGGATACGGTTGTGATTAGGGTTAGGGTTGTGATTAGGGTTAGGGTTGTGTTTAGGGATAGGGTTGTTATTGGGGTTAGGGTTGTGATTAGGGTTAGGGTTATGATTAGGATTGGGGTTGTGATTAGGGTTAGGGTTGTGATTAGGGTTAGGGTTGTGATTAGGGTTAGGGTTGTGTTTAGGGTTAGGATTAGGGTTGTGATTAGGGATACGGTTGTGATTAGGGTGAGGGTTGTGATTAGGGTTAGGGTTGTTATTAGGGTTAGGGTTGTGATTAGGGTTAGGGTTAGGGTTGTGTTTAGGGATAGGGTTGTTATTGGGGTTAGGGTTGTGATTAGGGTTAGGGTTATGATTAGGATTGGGGTTGTGATTAGGGTTAGGGTCGGGATTAGGGTTTGGGTTGTGATTAGGGTTAGGGTTGTGATTAGGGTTAGGGTTGTGATTAGGGTTAGGGTTATGATTAGGGTTAGGGTTAGGGTTGTGATTAGGGTTAGGATTAGGGTTGTGATTAGGGTTAGGGTTAGGGTTGTGTTTAGGGTTAGTGTTGTGATTAGGGTTAGGGATGTGATTAGGGTTAGGGTTGTGATTAGGGTTAGGGTTAGGGTTGTGATTAGGGTTAGGGTTGTGATTATGGTTAGGGTTAGGGTTGTGATTAGGGTTAGTGTTGTGATTAGGGTTAGGGTTAGTGTTGTGATTAGGGTTAGGGTTGTGATTAGGGTTAGGGTTGTGATTAGGGTTAGGGTTAGGGTTGTGTTTAGGGTTAGTGTTGTGATTAGGGTTAGGGTTGTGATTAGGGTTAGGGTTGTGATTAGGGTTAGGGTTAGGGTTCTGATTAGGGTTAGGGTCGGGATTAGGGTTGGGGTTGTGATTAGGGTTAGGGTTGTGATTAGGGTTAGGGTTGTGATTAGGGTTAGGGTTAGGATTAGGGTTGTGATTAGGGTTAGGGTTAGGGTTGTGTTTAGGGTTAGTGTTGTGATTAGGGTTAGGGTAAGGGATGTGATTAGGGTTAGGGTTGTGATTAGGGTTAGGGTTGTGATTAGGGTTAGGGTTGTGATTAGGGTTAGGGTGTTTATTAGGGTTAGGGTTAGGGTTCTGTTTAGGGATAGGGTTGTGATTAGGGTTAGGGTTGTGTTTAGGGTTAGGGTTGTGATTAGGGTTAGGATTGTGATTAGGGTTGGGGTTGTGATTAGGTATAGGGTTGTGATTGGGGTTAGGGTCGTGATTAGGGTTAGGGTTATGATTAGGATTGGGGTTGTGATTAGGGTTAGGGTCGGGATTAGGGTTGGGGTTGTGATTAGGGTTAGGGTTGTGATTAGGGTTAGGGTTGCTGTGATTAGGGTTAGGGTTGCTGATCATAATAGACATCGCCACGCTTTGTTTTATATCGACCAGTTAGCAGGATGAATATCATGATGAGAAACATTTGTGGCCATTTTTGTCATTCAGTTCTATTTAGGTCATTAAAGCACTGATCCTCTGATCATTATTATTATTTAATTATTTCAGTAAGGCAGCTTCCTGATTCCTTTGCTGGTTCTTTGTTTTTTTTCTTAGCTCATTTTATATTTTTTGAGAAAAGAGAAAGCTGAGATGTTGCCCATCATTGTTACTTGGTTGCACTAATAAAATGAAATGCTGTACATCTGTGGTTGCATTATTCTATTATCAATTTGCCATCATTTTTAAGTGTGTAAGAGATGATTTCATTGATAGCCATAGACTACATGTCTTTCAATGTAGACTTCCACTGAGAGGAACATATTAGACTATTAGAAAAGAGTGGGAACCCTGCATCATGCAGCTTTGATCATGCAGAATAACCTGATGAGAAAACTACGAAGCCTCTTCAAACATATCAAAGAAAAAAAACACCCTGTTAAAGTAAATTTCAGTTATTTCAAAATTCAAAGTCAGATAGTACCAAGAAGAATGCATGAGAGCTCTCTGATGGTTTAAAGACAGTTCTGGTTGATTTTGTTGTTGTTTGTTTTACTTCCTTTGTTACTGACAAATATGCACATTTGATCAATTTACACTGTTTGACTGAGCAAGGATATGACACTGTTCCATGATTCTGCCAAACCTGGCAGAGAGGGTCCGGGGTGTTTCGACAGTACGTGCCAGACTCCAGCTGCTACAAATACTACTATCCGTCTCACCACTCTCCTCTCTCTCTCTTTCTGCATCTCTCTCTATCCCTCTCTCCAACTCAGTCTCAGCAGATGGCTGTCTAACATGATTCTGCTCTAGGTTTCTGCCTGTTAAAAGGAAGTTTGTCCTTACCACTGTAACTTGCTAAATGCTGCAAAGTGCTCTTCTCATGGTGGATTAAGATGAGACTAGACTGAGTTCTGTCTGTATAATGGGAGTGGATCTTTTCCTGTCTTGATGTTGGGTCTTTGTTAATAATATAACATAGTGTACGGTCTCGAGCTGCTCTGCTTCAGATAACGTGTTGTGATTTGGTGCTATGCAAATAAAGATAATAGAGAATATTATCAGTCAGAGCTGGACCCCTGGACTCAGGTTTACACTCCTCTCTATCTTCACCAGGGGAGACTTTACCCCTGCTGTGCAAAGAAAAACATGAAAACAGTGAAAAAGATCCTTCAGAGCCTTGAAATATGTAAGATTTCAGAGGATGGAGGATCACAGAGAGGACAAAAAATCTCATTTGAGCTGGGAAGCAGACCTCCTGTGAAGTTTGCCTCTCCCTTCATAGGCTGTAAACTGGGACAGAGAAGAGCAGGTGTCACATGGGGAAAACACTGTAATCTGACTCTCATTATGACTGAAACAGCAAACACGAAACTTTTGACTGGATCCATCATTTGTGTGCCATTTCTACATTTATTTCAAGCTTTTGCAGGAATCTGTCTTATATGCAGCATATGAATATTTTCTTTTTCAAATTGAATCCTGGTGCTGCTTTCACATTCAAGCACCCTCCCTTTTCACAATCATAAAACGACCCTCCTGCCTGCCTTCAAAGTAAAGCCTGTATATGAAATCACTTTGAAGGATCTCTGAGGATACCAGAGTTTCAGAAAAGAGGATGCTAAAACACTTTTTCCATCCAAAGTGTCCATTTAAGCAGAGCCTCAGAGAGCAGAGAGCACTATAACGGTCTTCCTTGGTGGGCTCTGCAGAGAAGGACATTGGACTTTAACATCTGACTGAGGATTAGAGGGGGATTAATTCGGGTGCGGTAGATTAAAAGGAGCAGTGTGTGAGCTGAGATGCCTCTGTTGTACAGTGTTGATATTCCAGAGACAGTCTTTACAATCCCAGCTGAAAATCACAGATTAATGGATTTGAAAACATCTTGGTCTCTGGTGAACATAGATCTCCTTATGAGTGGGAGGGCTGCTGCGCGTGTCTTTATGTGTATAACAAGCAGAGGATTACGTGTTGTGAACTCTTCACTTATGCACGCTCTAAATAAAGTACTGCGCCATAGACCAAAGACTGTGGATCAGGTTTTAGTTGTTCTATGGTGCAGTCCTCAAGAAAGCAGCACGCCATTTGACCACACTTAATTTAAGACAAACACTCCCATGGGTGATATCGTGGGTGTACGTTTATTTGCTCTTTACTCAACGAGGGTGCTGGGCATTAGACTGTTGACTGTGCCAGGTGGAAGATATCAAAGATACTTGCACAGGGCGCTTTGTACGGGGTCAAAGACAGAACCCAATGCTTATACTGGAACATACTGCATTTTTTGATTTTGTGAATTGAATTTTGTACATTGGTTTTAGTCACAATCGACCAGCCTGAAAACAATGAGCTTTAAAGCAGCCCTCTTGAGGATGGGATCTGAAACTCCACCTTTAGGCCCTCTCTGTTATGGAGAGGGAGTACAAATAAGACATTTATCAACCTGTGAACAAAGAGTGCACAGAGTGAGAAAAGAGATCACATAGAGAGGACTACCACTGAACTGTAATACAGATTAGATAAATATTCCCACAACACAGATGGTTATCGTGGCTTTATAAACTGCTTTAATGACTTTTTTGTCTCTCTGGCTGTTTACTCTCTGCGGCCTGTTTCATGCTGGCTCTTCATCCAGCTAATAAATGTAACTGCATATGCCTTCTGCTCTATCCATTGGGCTTGGTTAAGCAGATTATCTGAGCATATTGAATTCATAGATCATTGTTGCTGCTGGGAGCTTCAAAGTATGGGTAATATTCTGATTCTGGAGATCTGTGAACTACTTCTCTGTTATTACAGCAGTGTTCACAGAAGAAAAGTGACTCTGCTGGAGGTTTGAAATAACTGCTGAGCTGCTGACTTTCCTTATAATGTATAAGTAAAATGAGAAACTCATTTCCATTCTTTATGAATAATGAGATGCTCATGAAACACAATTATTTGCAAACTGAATGCTTTGTCTTGCTTTGTTTGTAATCAGTACACTGATCAGGGTTCTCCAGGTGCTGATGTGATGGTTAAAGTCAGGTTGACTCAGTGGGAAAGATCCTCTGAGGATCAGTAGCTTTGAAAGTCAGGTTTGTCAGATTTATGCAGAAAGGATTTACGGCTGTGCTTCACCGAGGGCTTGAATTGATAAATAGTAAGAGTTTCACACTTCATGGCTTTTTCTAACTGTTCTGCAAAATTAGCATTTTTCCCCTTGTGAAAGGAAACTTTGTTTTTTACGAAAATCAAAGTTCATGAGGCTGCAGAGTTTCCAGTCTTTTGCAGTGGGGGAGGGATTTAGAAGCTACACGGCTTAAGGTAACAAGCACCTGTATTGAAAATGTATAATAAACACAGACTGTATTAAACATAGAGTAATAACAAAATTAAACTGTCAGTTTTATTCCATTAAAGAAAAAACATCTTTACATTGATTCAGTCCATGTCAGAAATGACTTCTCTTAATCTCCTCATGCTCCGTGACACTTTGGCTTCACTACAGAAGTTGCTCAGATGGATGTGAGCAGTGGATACTAGGCTCTTAAATGTAAGGTGGGAGGAGGTGGAGCTGAGGAGGACTGTGGTGGTGATGACTCACTCTTCTCTATATCTGTAGTATTTTCTTAAGAGACAATGGATTCAGTCAAGTGGCAGCTAACATGGTCGTTGCTTTATGCTGCTACTTACTCTGATTCTCTGTAACAAAGTCAATGTCTCTGAGAGGATTGAAATAAGGACGTCTCATGAACCAAGAGTAATATTATATGATTTAGGTCAAACCACGGACAACTGAGACTTTGTGCTGATTTGTACCGACTGCCAGCAGAGGTAGGGTTACAGCAACACAAACTCCAGCTTTTCCAGAAGTGTTGTTTGTTGCAGCAGCCTTGAACAGTGAAACTATAAAGACTATAAGATAACTCTAAAGAGTGCAGTTATAAAACACAAACCTTTCTGTTCATGTTTGTGTTGACTCAGCTTTGCTCCTGTTTCACTTTCTGCAAGAAGCCTTGAAGATGTATCAGGTAACAGAAACTCAGTGTCTGTTCATCTCTGTGTGCATATAAACAATAATTACCTCTCCCAGCAGCAGTAAAGGTCAAGAAGCTTTGTTTTTGGTGTTGCATTAGAATGTCTTGTCAGGAGTGTTTTTTATCATTTGACAAATCTTGAGTGAAAAAATATAATTTATACACAAGTTCCCGTGTAAATACAAAAACAGAAATAGTTGTGCCTTGAAGTTGTTAGTGCTGTGTTTTCCACTCTCTCCTGATATAAAGACAGAGAGCTATCTCAACATTTTACATGACAGGATTTAAAATAAATAAAGCCATCCACATCATCAGTCATGGAGACTAACATCTGAAGTGATTCCTGTTTTATGGTAGGAATAAATAATTGAAAGTATAAAGATCTGAGTCAGACCGAAGCAGATTGAAGCTTCACATCACACACAGGCTGTCTCTGCCCAGTCCTCAGTGTGAGGACGCAAATGTCACATTACTACAGCTGGATGAAAGCCTTGAAGAATATGTAAGAGATAACTTTTCTGAACTCTGAACACATGCTGTGATACACAGACTAATTGAGGCTACACAGGAACCAAACCATTGAGCGTCACTTTATTTAAATGTCTTGATTTTGTAGGATGGGAACTTCAGCTATAATCAGTGCTCTATTGTTTTCAGTGATGTATGTCAGGTTAGGACAAATATTGAACATGGTTTACATCCAGACTTTCTGGTCCAAGTCAACAGGTCTTGTTTGTAGAACTCTCCTCTTTGAGTTAAAGAAGCTCAGCTTTTCTTTTTGTGTAACTGCAATCCAAACGATCACTGTAAAACACGTCCTGAGTCTCTGACACATCCATCCACCTCATAGGGATGGCATATCAGGATGCTGATTAGACAGCATGATTATTGCACAGGTGTGCCTTAGGCGTGCCACAATAAAAGGCCACTCTAAAATGTGCAGTTTTATCAGACAAAACAATGCCACAGATGTTGCAAGTTTTGAGGTAGTGTCCAATTGGCATGCTGACTGCAGGAATGTCCACCAGAGCTGTTGCCCGTGAATTGAATGTTCATTTCTTTACCATAAGCTCCTCACAACTGCAGATCATGTGTGACCACACCAGCCCAGGACCTCCACATCCAGCATCTTCACCTCCAAGATCATCTGAGACCAGCCACCCATACAGCTGCTTCAATAATCAGTTTGCATAACCAAATAGTTTCTGTACAAACTGACAGAAACCGTCTCAGGGCAGCTCATCTGCATGCTCGTCGTCCTGACTGCAGTTTGTCGTCGTAACGGACTTGAGTGGGCAAATGCTCACATTTGATGGCGTCTGGCACTTTGGACAGGTGTTTTCTTCACGGAAGAATCCTGGTTTTCACTGAACTGTGCAATATTGTTTGTGAACAATATTTGAGAAAAAAAAGTGTTACGTATATTTTTTGTTCAGTGTAGAACAGTACATTTCATGGCCTGGTTTTCATAGAACAAAAAATATTCAGTTCCAACGTTTAATTCAAGCAAAAAACAGAGATTACAACCATGTTTACAATGCGGTTCTGTGTCTTATGTTTGCACGGTTGAGTTTGGTGCAGATGACCAGAGAATTTGCATCAGTGGTTCAGTGTTTTGCCTAATCATGTGAATAGTAGGAACTGGGATCAGGTCCCTGAACTTCCGAATGAAAGACAACTCACTCTACCACTGAGCCACAGCAACTCTCTGACAACAGAACACTGAACACATCTTTAGTAGACATTCAAACACCATGGCTCTTTTCTGATAAACTTTGTTAAAAGTTTAGTTTGATCAAAACAACAGAAAGACAACCCATGTTTCATTGAGGGCTCCTGTGTGTTTGTGCCGAGAGCTGGGTGTTGTCTTTTGATCTGTGTTTGAGAGAAACAAACAAACTCCAGAGTTTATTTTACCAGAAACAACACTGACTTTAACCACATCAGTAAAAAACACATCGGGATGACTAAATCAATGTTATTGCTCATCATGAAGTTAACCGCATCTAAGTATAGCTGTTTATGTGTGGGAAATTGTGTGTGTGTATTTTGTGTATCTTGTGATGAAGGTTTCAGGTCAGGTGTGTGAGTCTTTAAACTTCTCCTGGAGGTCACCTCCAAACTGAGAAGAGTATAAAGTAGTAAAGGAAACAGGGGAACAGATAATGTCATTAGCTCTAAGTGTCTGGGTACTAAACGTGTTCACTGAACACACAGGAGAGTTCAGGTAAGAGCCTCACACCATCCCTCAGAGAATCACCTCTGTAGTCTGACTTCTTTAATTGTATTGATCCAGCTTCTTTCTTCAACCTCAGCGTTGATTACTTTGGCCCGACTCAAGAACACAAACAAGTTCAGAGAATTTACAACAAGATTAAAAAACATGGAGGGATGGTTTGAAGAAGAAACTGTCTGTAAACTGCAGCAAAGTGAGAGAGAGCTGAGGACTGAATGACGGAAAGATTTAAATGTTTGGCAGCGTAACTTCACCTTCTTTTTCATGAACACCAAGCTTAAAACAAAAGATGACTGTCGGCTCATTTTGTTCTCATTGGCCCGCAGCAGCAACCCTCAGGTCCTCTGTGGTCTAGTTTGAACAGTTTGAGCTCTGATTGGTCTTAACAACCTACTCAGAGTAAATTTTACCCCCTCACAGTTTAGACTACAAGATTATCTTGAAGTGAGTCAGAATTAAACGACCGTTCAGCTGTGGTGTTGATTATTCTGCTGTTTGCACATATCAGCCTCCTTATGTCAAACACCTCCTCGCAATATTTACCTGCAGCTCTGATAATCCTCCTAACATACATCACCTGCAGCAAGAGCCTGAAGCAAAGACCTCAGGTAAATGATCAGCAGGAGGGGGGAGTTTGATCACACCTGTCTGTGTGGTTTTACACTCACATGTTGGGACCATCTAGAGGAAGTCTAAAAGTCTAAAAGTATTTTCAGAACAAAAGCTGTGTCTCATCCTGTTAGAGTTCATGTTGAGAGTCGAGCAGCACTTCTCAGGAACTTGTGTGCTGCTGGATGGAGGTACAGTACTGCATATTGGTATGTTGCTCTGCTTCTACAGATATTTGTGTCTGTAATTCTTAGAAGAGAGAATTGTTGAACCACAGCTGTACTAGAGACAAACCTTAAACTACTTGAACTCGATAAGCAGCATTTGGGATAAAAGCAAACATCACAAACTGTATAAAGAAAAAAGAAAGAGGAGGTTTTAGGTGCTGCAAAAACATCAAGCAGCAGATTTAATCCGTTTTCAAAGCAGCAGTGTCCTCTCGTGAACCAGTCTCACAGCAGTTTGTGAAACAGTCACCAAAGTACAGTACGTATATGTGTCAGCCAGCACAGATTTTAAACTCATGTGTTTCAGTTTGAAGTTTTATTCTTGCAGCACAAAGGCCTTATTATGTCTTTCAGCATGACCACGTTACTGTGTCAGTGCACAAATGACATGCATGTTACATTCAAAGCTTGGTGAGGCTCTCTTGCTGTCCATCACCAAAGGAGGAAAGTCAGTGTTGTATTATTTTTTATGTTCTTCTCCAGACCTTCAGCATTTAGTGAAATAAGGTACTTGAAAGACACGATGAAAGCATCATGGATGATATTGACTTTTGTGATGTTGTATGTTTTCAGTTAACTTGACTCTCTTGCCATATTTCACATACATACTTTAATACATCTTGACTCCTCTGATTTTCTGTTGAATATATTTAAGCTGACTTGAAAGTTTTTACATTTCTCTCTCAGTTGAAAGAAACATGAACTTTTTTTTTTTTTTTGTACCTCAAACCAAAATGACAGAAAAAGCAGCTCTTGATATCTGGGGAATTCCAAAACTTCAGCATGTTTTCAAGTAGGATGTTCTGTCTTCCTTGTCGTCTTTTGAATGAGCGGTGGTGTAAAATACGTTTCCTGTAAAATCTCCTGTGCCTCTTTGGAACTCTGGAGTCTAATTAGGAGCTAAAATAGAGGAGGGTAAAATGCAGCACAAAGAGACAGAGATGAGATTCTGAATTCAAAGAGTGATTCACTTCTACAGCTACAGGCTTTGTTTCATTTGAGGTAACAGCAGTGTTCATTTGCAGCACCGGAGGATCTCTCAGTGGAGTGCCGAGTCTCAGGGGACGGATGGAGGGCTCTCATGAGGTGGTGGCAGTTCTGCAGCTTTTCTCTAAAAAAACAGGGATCAGAGGAGATTGTAGATACAAATATTTTGCTTCCAACCCTGCCATGAGGGATCATTGATTCAGTGTCAGCGGTAAGATCAATGCTGTGCAGAAAATAGAGCTTTGATGTGATGGTGAGAGCATTATTTCTGCATCTACCATCACTTGATGGTTGAGATACACACTTTAAGGTGCACGCTGCAGCACAACAGCAGCTATAATTAGATAAGACTGAAGTCAGATCCATGCTCTTTGTTTGTAACATTGTTTGCTCTACTGCAACACACCACATGCAGTGACCAAGATATCATATAATGCAGGATTTGAAAATTGTACAGTATTTCAAGAAAGACTATCCTCCTCAGGGAACTGAGATGATCAGTGAAGCTGCATCCTTAATAATAGAGGATCAGCAGGATGGTCATTTAATTTTATTGTCCATGTGTGGAATAAATCAATATGATGCTAACAGAGTTTATAAGAGAGCTTATAAAAGCTCAGTTTACCTCTGTGGAAATAAATCTCACAGTTGATTGGTTCTTCAGATTTCATTACCAACACATCAAAGATGTGTCACCATTTATTCTCCTCTAGCAGAGTAGCATCCAGTCAATCCTCTGTGACTGAAACCTGAACTTAAACATGGGTTTGTTCTCCCTCTTTATGACTCACCAGATGAAAGAACAAAGATTGTCACAGTTTAATGAAACCAGGAAGACGATCAAAAATGCAGACGAAAAGATTTCATGAACAGCAGAACAACAGGACATAAGATACAACTTACTAAATAAAGATCCACAGGAAATATGAGAGCACTGTGACACAGTAAGACGTAACGCAAAGGTAAGACTAAAAAATGAACTGACAGAGAAGGGAGGAAACAGAGACTAAATACTGACAGGGCCAATCAGACATAGGTGAGACAACGAGACACAGGTGAGACAATGAGATACAGGTACAATCAATCAGCACACAATCAAACAGCACACAATCAAACGCAAGAGGAAGTAAAACTCAACCAGGCACAGGGAGCAGAAACTACAAAAGAAAACAGGAAACATGGTGGACTAGAAACTCACGCAAGGATCACAAAGAAACACACACAAGGAATACAACACAAGACAAGGATCAGTAAACATATAACCAATACAGAATATAATGAAAAACAAAGTGAATCTACCAAATAAAGCTGGAAATCTAAGATAGAATACAACAAAGAAAATACAAAACCAAACAAAAGCAACTTGTGACAAAAATAATAGACCATCAAACCCTCCAGTGAACATTTTGTTACTTTTGCTTCCATTTAAAGAAGAATATGTTTTCTCACGTTGGTGTTCTGAAGCATCTTTGCAAACAGAAGATCTGTGAAAAGTAAATACTGCTCACGGTGATGAAAACTGTTTAAAAAAACGAGGCTTTCCCTTTCACTCTCGCTCTTTTTAATTCACATATTTCGTGTTTGTAATGGAAAAAGAAATTGAAGCACACACCTGAAAAGGAAATATTTTGTCTTTATCCAATGACAGAGTTTGATTTTTTGTTTTTTGTGTTAGCATGCCTATATTTCTTTCGATTAGAGTTGTCTTTGGCTTAAAACTTCTAATGAATGGAAGCCTCCTCTTGGAGGTTTGAGCAG
Source organism: Notolabrus celidotus (assembly GCF_009762535.1). NCBI lineage: Eukaryota > Metazoa > Chordata > Actinopteri > Labriformes > Labridae > Notolabrus > Notolabrus celidotus. Next base: position 25,963,961 of record NC_048276.1, read on the forward strand.
TGTTGTTGATTTAAATCTTCTCAAACTCATAATGGAGATAAATGCATAAAGCTGAGCTGAGATTATTAGCATTAAAGGAGAGTCAGAGACCGAGGCAACAGCTGCCTAACAGAATGTGTAATGCTGAGTTTCTTTAAAAGCCAGCTGGATTTCTTATCCAGGTGAAGTTTACTCTGCGTGAGAACCTCTCTGCTCTTTTTTAAAGTTTGTGTTAACTGAAGTGACTTTGCCTGAAGTCACAGTTCAAAGAATGTCTAGAGAATACTTGGTGTAAAGAAGAAAGTGTTCTGTTGCTTTAAGATGAGCAGAAGAAAGAGAGATGGATTCCATCAAATGTTGTAGACTGCATGAGTAAGATGATGAGGATGTTTGGATCCATCCACCTGCTTGTTATGAGACCAGCAGCACACTTCCAGTAAATGTATCACATCAATCAAATATAACTAATTTAGACACACGCTTACCTTTTCTATTGGAGAGCTCTACCTTCATACTGCATGTGTTCATATGTAATCAGCAGCTCTACTAATGAGTGAACTATAACAAAAAGGGGAGGTGTCTGGACTACGGTGATTTCATGTCTGCCTCTCCTGCCTCATCTCACTCTGACGTCTCCTCTCTGCCTCAGAGGCATTCACTGACACACAGCTCACCCTCTGCTGTAAAAAAGAGCAGCACTCATAATGTGGCCTTTGCTTCAAATTACTACAGAGTCCTGACGTCTACGAGCTGGGGAAATCTCAGCCGAACATGGCTGGTAATGATGAATTTAAATGCAAATGGCAACTTGATGGAGGAAACAAATCACAGCCATCTATTTCCTAAATTGCTCCAAATTGAAGATGAATCCCCAAACTGGAGCTTATTGCAGCAGTGGTTTATGAAAAAACATAAAACATGGAAAACAAGGTTATTACTAATTTTACCTCCTCCAGTTACCACAGGCTGGGGGAATAAAAGTCACTGATTAAGATGTATTGTTACAGATCATTCTCTGTTTATACGCTCAGAGGATTCTACTTTTGTGTCGCTCGTTGTCCGAGTGGATAGCAACAGGAAATGCGTTTATAGGCTCTTGTCAATGATATTTCCTGTCAAAAAAGGCAGAGCTTGGAGCAGAGTCAGAGAATAATCACACACTGTTGCTGCAGTTCACTGAAATCCAACTCTTACATCAGCAAAGAGACAAAACAAGAGAAGACTTAACGTCTGAGATCTCTGTCAAAGCCATAGACTGTATAATAAATGGATGTAGTATCCGTGAAGTCACCCATCTGTTTCTGAAGCGCTGTTTTGAAGCTTATCGTCAAACTATATTGGAAATACTGAACTCAAACTAACTGCTGTTGAGCTAGTGTGAGGTCAAGAGGCGGGCTTTGAGCCTCCTAGCCAACAGCTACAGTGATACCGCCTGTCAAACAAGTCAGCTGTGCCTCTGATTGGAAGACACGCAATCTTAGTATCTTCGAAATTGCGCATTATGAAAAAATTCACCCCCCGTACAGCGTGTGCCGATCAAGCAATTAGCTATCCAGACTACACAATTTTTTTGTACCAGGCTATGAAGATCGGCTGTAAAGATCGGCTTTTTTGAATTGGTTGTGTATGTGGTTTCCGGAGCCAGCCTCAAGCGGACACTCGAGGAACTGCAGTTTTTAAGACTTCCGCATTGGCTTTAATTCTCGTGGCTGTGGGTTGCTGCTTGGTCCAAACAGGATTGTTCAAACAACTAAACAAGTGTTAGCTTTTTTTATGCCTTCATATGAATTAGAAGGTGAATGGTACATGTGCAGAAGCTGTTTCAACCCATCTGATTTAGTTCCAATCCTTCCAGAAAAATGTCCTCAGTTCCTCACAGTGACAGCAGGGAATGACCTGTTGGAAATAGATTATGTGAGAGGATTTCTTATCTAAAATAAACACGTAAAATAACTTTCATGTCTCTATGTTTTTTACCACCATACAATGTCCCGATCTAAAAGCCAAGTTGGGACTTTATTTTCTGTTTTGATACTCTGAATAACATCTTCAACCACCATCACCAACACCGGTGCCCCTCAAGGCTGTGTCCTGAGTCCCTTCCTGTACACTCTCTATACCAATGACTGCATCAGCCCCTCAACAACCACAACATATTTCAAATACTCTGATGACACTGCCATACTTGCCCTCCTTAATGACAATAACTCTGTTCTAAATTACCAGGATTCCATCTCCCACTTCACACTATGGTGCACGGACATTCACCTTCAGCTGAACATTTCAAAAACAAAAGAACTGGTCATTCACTCCTCCAGCACTCACAGCCAGGCTCACAACCCCATCCACATCAACAATCAAGCAGTCGAAATAGTGGATCACTTCAAATATCTCGGACTCACCCTGGACAATAAACTCAACTTTGATCAACACACCACTGACATTCACAAACGCTGCCAACAAAGACTCTCTGCCATCCGCAAACTCAAAGCACTTTCTGTCGCCCCCCACCTTCTACTGTTACTGTACCAAAGCATCATCCAACCCATTCTCCTCTACTGTTCCCCCTGCTACTACAACATGCTAACTGTCTCCAACAAAAACAAACTCATACACACCACAAACACTGCCACCAAAATCATCCGCCTCCCCACACCCAACCTGTCTGACCTCAACAACAGAGCCATCATACGCAGAGCATGCACTATAACACTGGACCCCCAACACGCCCTCTACTCGGTCTTCGCACTACTCCCCTCCGGTCGCAGGTACAGATCCCCTTACTGTAGGCGAGCCCGGTTTGGCAGAAGCTTCGTCCCATCGGCCATAGCACTGCTAAACAGAATGCCACTGTAATGTGTCCGGTGTGTTTATATGTGTCCGGTGTGCATATATGTGTCCAGTGTGTTCATAGGTGTTCGGTGTGTTTTATATGTGCCCAGTGTGTGCATATGTGTCTGGTGTGTATATTTGTGGGATGCGGGGCACCATTGCTGTGAGGCTGGATGTTTATGGTTATTGTGTTCATACATGTATTCCTGTACAGACGGTGGCAACAAATCTCCTTATTAAGGACAAATAAAGATCTATCTATCTATCTATCTATCTATCTATCTATCTATCTATCTATCTATCTATCTATCTATCTATCTATCTATCTATCTATCTATCTATCTATCTATCTATCTATCTATCTATCTATCTATCTATCTATCTATCTATCTATCTATCTATCTATCTATCTATCTGAAGGGATTTAAAGTGGCTCTGCTGGGAGCTTTAGTAAAATCCAGAGTTTGACCTTCAGGGCGCTAAAGTAACAAACAGTCACAGTCTTTCTCCCTCTGTATAAATTCAGCAGTTTTTGTAAGGTTGTACTGGATGAGTGTCTCGTCTTTGCCTGACAGATGGACTGTGTGACATGTTGCTCACCTTTCTTCATCCCATTCCAGCTGCCACATATTCATTTCCTGTGCACCTCCAATACCACTTAACGTGTGCTGCACAGAGAGGAGCTAACATGAGGGCTGCTAACATTAACCAAGAGGATAACCCCCTCCTTCAATGTTCTCCTCAGAGCGGTGAATGCTGGGAGACTTTGAGATCAGGGGGAGAGTCGGGTGCAGAATACAGATCAGCAGCAGGAGAACTGATGCTCAGTCTGTTTGGCATACATAATTGACCTCTGATTAAAACCCCGTCCCCCAGTCAGCCCTACCCTTGTGATATTATTTTCTGACTCAGTGCTAACAGCCGTATTTAGTGATGAGTGAGTTCATGATGGTTCAAACCATCTGTGTGTGTCTGACTGCTGCTCTTTTTGCAAATAAATGAAACCTTTGAGAGTCTCTGTTGGTCCAAAAAGAATTAACTTCATAGACTGTATCTTATATTTATGAGACTAAATGCTTTAAAGCTGTATTTTGTCAGAAATAATCCACAGTAAGAGCTCAATCACAGCAGGGTTACAGCTGTTATTAATCACTTCAAACCACAACCTGCTTCTATGTGTTCATATTTCAGCCTGTTTCTTTTTTCAATCCAACCTCTGCAGTCAGAGTTGTCAGTTTGATCCTTAATGAGGATATTACAGACCGAGCAGTGTTTCAACAGAGTTATCAGCAGCAGTCTTAAACAGTCCTGCCACCACAGTGGGATATCCCAGGAGGTCTCTCAAAATATGTGGTAATTAAGTTCTCAGCTCAGTCGAATGGGATTATCACCATAAAGACATCCTGAAGATGTATTATTTAGAAGGAAAGAAGCAGTACCAGATATTTCCCCAAAGAGGAGACACACAAAAAGCTCCCACCAATACTAGGCAACAGATACAATAACATCAGTGACACATGACATCAAGCCCCTAGTGATCCAGACAGCAGAGTCACTGTTTGATGAAGTGACATTCACCCTGACCTGCCTGTAGACGCTCACACACAGACAGATGTCGCACTCTATGTTTATTTAAGGGAAATATGAGCACTGACAGCTTGAATCATCACATATCAGTCCAAGTTCCTCGATAACCGTCACATAATGGACCAATTTAAACCTCTTAAGCAAGATGTCACAATGGAGCCGTCGCTAATGCTGTTTTTCAATGACATCATCAATGTGAGACTCATCACTTTGTCACAGCAACACTCTCCAGCACCACAGGAGAAGGATTATATGGAGACAGACTGTCAGACTGCTGCTGATAGAAAACATGTAGATACATCTGAGATTTAACCAAGTATCATATGATCCACTATGTGACCTGAGGTTTTTAGGGTTTATTAAAATTTTCATCATCACACACCATCCAGGAGACCCATTCAGGGCTGATCACACTCATGTCCCCAGCAGCTCTGCCCCGAAGATCCCTCATACTGATCCAAAGCCATGTGTGGGCTCTTTCAGCAGCGCGTGACACACCACTTTGTGAAAGCTCTGCAGAGAAAGCAGATAAAGACCACATCCCACCACTGTGGGTGTCACAACATTTTGCATTTTTTGTGTCATGGCCTTCTTGATCTGATCTTCCAGCTCACAGACAGTCTGAAGTACTTGGAGTCTCTGACTGCAGGATAACATCAGGCCTAAGTGATATTGGCATAATGGGATTACTGGTGTTGGGAAACTGGAGCTTCATGCTCACATCCACAAGCAGCAGTTAGTCAGTCTCTACAAGGAGGAGGTCTGAGACACCCTCAGCTGTTGTTGGGGCTGATCTTAAAAACCTGAGCTTCGCAGACCAGTGTAGGAGTTCCTTGACTGGGGCGAAGCGAGCATGTAGCTGCTGTGCTGTGCGATGGTTGTAAGGACTGGTTTCACATCACATCATATACAGTGTAACTGGATCACCTTGAGTCACATGACTACCCAGTCCACTAGCACATGTATGTTAAAGCCTGTGAAAAATAAACTTTGTTCCAATAACCTGGGTTTAAATTGATCATAGTTGCAAGATCCTGCATCCTGTAACAGCAAATAGCTCAGGCTTTAATTTCTTGGGTCATCACATTGTGTGCTCTTTAAATATTCTCTATGTGAAAAGGTGAGGAAGCACACGGGTGGCAGGGGACTGTAGACATCTTGTCAACATTCTTGTCATTCTTTTATATATCTATAAAAAAAATAGGTTGAGCATAACTTATCAAACCTTACATAACCTTTAGGTTGTACAGATTCTCAGTACTGAATGATCACAAGGAACTGACATCACAGCAAGCTTAAATAACAACACAGTCCCTGAGTGATGACTTCTATATCCAAGAGTTTGTAGATAGGAATGAAAACACTTCATGATTCACTGTTGAATGAAAAACATCAAGCAACCTGCATACAAGTGAAGTGCAGAGTGTCTGAGTTGGAAAAAACTTCACGTTCCTTGGCCTCCAAAACTGAAACACTACCCTAATTTGTTGTGCTGTGGTGTGGTGAATCTAAAAGACTGAGAGGAACTAAATCTTAGACCCAGGACTGTGAACAGATGCTTTCCTGAGTGTGATGAGAGTATCATAAGTCAGAGCAGAAAACAGAGCCAGCTCTCAGTTTATCACCAGTAAGGCTAAAATAAGTGAGTACAGTGGATCTACATTACCACGTTTTAACCACAGTTAGATTCAGACTGGCAGCGTGTCGGCTCAGGCTCCTGCTGTCGTTCATTCAGGCTGTTTGTTGGCTCTCTGAGTCGCTGCATTCGGCTCTTTCTTTCTTTGCAAATTTAACCACCAGGACAAGCTGTCCAACACTCAGCCTGACCAAAAAGAAAGTGGGTAACAGGTGATCACACTGTGTCATGTGGTCACAGAGAGCTGAAATGGCCTCCATGTGGAGCCAATAACAGCCCAGGTAATGTGTTGTTATGAGGAACAGCTCTCCAGGTGTCTGCTACATTTATTGTAGAAGAGGGAGCAGGGAGGAGAAATACTTTCCTTCTCCAGCCAACATCATCAGTCTTCTTTAACTAACTTTATTACACAGATTGAACAATCCATCATCACATCTCAACTCTGTCCTCTAAAGGAAATACACATGTGCCTTTTTTCGCTCAGAAGAGGATTTTTTAAACTCATTTTATTTTTATTACCACATTTTCTGCTGCAGTTCTCGTAGGTTTAGCTCTGATACCGTGCGGTGACTGTCAGTGGATTTCAGATATTTCTGTTGTAACCAGTAAATGAGAGATTGAGTGTTTGAGTGGTTAGTGTTCATCTCTGTGGCTAGTTAATCATACTCTAACATTATTTTATTCCCCAGCTCTCTAATAATCCCTGATCAAACAGTCTGAGTGTTCTTAAACTATTTTTATAAAAACACATAAAGAAGAGTTGTACTGTGAACATGAATTAACCTGATCTCCTCCTGTCTGTGTTCTTTCTTTGCATGCTCTCCTTCGTGATGGTCACATGAAGGTAAGTCACTTTCTCTTCTCTGAGTTTTGATTGGCTGTTTGCACACCTGTTTAAAGATGCATTACTGCCATCTATTGGACTGGAGACATGTTCAAACAACACAATATGTCAAGTACATGGCTGGAGATGATCAAACTAGAGCCAGAGAGGTTTCACTGAATGTCTTGGTGAATGGTTGTTTGCTAGGAAGACAAATTGAGGATGTGTTTGGCTCTGGCACTGCTTCAATCAGGAATCTGTTGGTTGTTGCACAAACACAGCTGAAGGCTTTTTATGACATTAATCAGACAAGCTTATTTGATGATCAGAGTTTAACTAAATCTCAGTTGGCAGATTAAAGTGAGCAAATAAAACATAAGTGGAATGATATGTTGACAAAAGAAGACATTGCTGTTTATCATTGGTGAATGTTTATTTCTTGGCACGCTGCTATTATTCCTTGTATTCCTCTGGCAACTTTACTCAGACAACCTTATTTTGAAAAGCCCTTATGTGTTCTAGTACAACGCTAAATATCTCAGTGATATTAATTGACTTTTAATGTATCCTTATGCAACAGAAGCACAACTTTATTGTCAATCACAACCGGGCACTGGCTGGAGATCTCTATCTGCAGCATTATTTTGTTGTCTAAACTTGTCAGCTGACCTTTCGTTCTAAAACTCATTAAAAATGTCATAACACATCCTTTGCTCCGATAAGTTTGTCCAAAGGCAACCACCCACTTCTCGATTGCTGCATTAGGTCATGATATGATGTGGGTTTTCTGTTTCTCTGGAAAGCATTATGTGAGATGGAAGGAGTGTGGCTCTATCCAAGAAGAGTACAGTAGTTTCTTTTGTTTTTAATTGACCCTGGATGCTCTGATAGTTCTTCTCACTCCAGCTATAACTCCCGTCACTCAAAGCTGACCATCAGACCAGCCTGTGATAGAGCAGCAGAACTCCATTAGGTCAGTGGTATTGATCGACTGGTTCAGTGAGTGACATTGAGCAGAACAGAGCTCAGAGAAGGGTTAGTAAGCATGCTGAAAAAAAGGGATGACATTTGGGGCTACATCAAAAGTTTGGGACTGACGTTGGCGCCCAATGAAAGGCATCACCTTAAACCACCACCCTTATGGTCCATGCTTTTATTCTGCTCTGAGGAACATTAACCAACACCACGAGGAAACTAAGTTGGAAAATAATAACAATAGAAAGATCATTAATGTGTGATTTTTGTATAAAGTGCACGACATTCTGACTTCCTGTGAGGTCAGTGAACGTTTCACCTGTCAAGATCAGACATCCTGCTCCTCAGCTCTTGTTTTAGGATGGGAATGTGAAGTTGTCTTATTGTTGATGCTTGAGTGTACAGCCTGGAACACAATGAAACTGTGTGCTAGCAGAAGGACAAAGAGTCCTGGTGTGCAATGTTCCGACCAGCTTTGGGTTGAGAGAGGAGGCTCGGCTCTGATCACTAATTATTACCATTCCTTTTTATTAAAGGGATTGTTCATTCTTTTGGAGGATGGTTGTTTTAGATACCTATCAGTATAAGTGTATTAGCAACATGAGATGTTGGTCATATTGGGCCCTTTGTTGAGAAAGCTGCCGGGGAACTGGAATGAAAGCTATGCCGCCTGCTGCTGCAGATGGAATCAGTTCTGACACTATGTTAGCTAATTTAACAAACTCCACCCAAAGCACTATTCTCAGTGTAAGCGTATGCTCTATTTGGAAACACTGCCCAGTCCATTAGGTCAACTGTTGACCCTTAATTGCCTTAATCTGTGAGCGGTTGTTTGTGTCTTTATATCAGCCCTGTGTTTGACTGACGATCAGTCCAGGGTGTGCCTGTCCTTCCCCCCTCATGTGGGATAAGTGTCCTATGTAATGGATGGATGGTTCTTTAATGAATGATGCTTTTATAGGTTGTTTTTTCTGGGTCAGATGTTTTATCTCTTTACTTATTCTGAGGCTTGTAAGACAAAGAACAATGTCAAATAAAGGTCTGCGTGGGAAACAGAGGGATGACTGTGTGTAGCCTGAAGGAAGCAGATAAGTGTCCTGGACAAATGTTGAGAACATGTCTTGTTTTAGAAGGTAGACATCATGACAAACATGACATGTATTCATGTTACCTTATCATTCAAATCAAAGCAAAGAGTCTAACTCCTTCATCAACCAGAAACATGAGAAAGACACAAGTCATACCAGGCTGTGTTCTTCTGTCTACTCCTCTCTCCCTGTTGTTTTTCTGTAACTTCTTCTGTGCAGACATTAGTCTAAAAAGGTTCCTCCACACTTCATCAGGGACTGAAATCAGCTCTCTATGTAGACTAAACCTGTTGTTGGCAGATAAATCACTGACGTCAGCGACACACAGGCTGTGAACTTTTTACCCTAAAACTCTTTCTTTTTTTTAATTTGGCCTCAGGGCTCCTGGTCTCAAACTTGTTTTTCCCTGCTGACCATGACTATGCCCTGTGATGGTGAGCCAATCAGAGCAAAGCAAACTTTGGCTCTGCATCAGAAAGGCTTTTGATTGGCTGCCTGTTCTGCTCCCTGCTAATAATGTGGTATTATTGTCTTTGTCTTCTCTTCCTGCTCCACCTCGATAGTTACCCGGCATGACGTTATGTTCATTTTGACATGTCTCAATTTTACAAGAGTTTGGGATGTGTGGGTGTGTTCCTCTCAAATAAATGGATACAGTGGATAAATAAATGCAGAGCCAAATCTTTATTGAAAGTCTCAGTTGAAGCATATCTATGAATTTCAGTCGAATTTCCCTCGGTTAGGTGCTTGCATTTAACTTTTTTTGAATCTCTTGGTATAAATTGAAGCGATCTGTCAGTGTATGAGTCAGTGGTTTTATGATCATATCCAAACAATAAGAACAGGTTCCTGATGCAGGCCAGATGAGGATGTTAAGTGAAAAGTTCAGAGTTTTGACAAAAATAAAAATAATCAAAGCTGACTTTCTGAGACTGAATTAAACTAATTAGACTTTCAAAACTCAGAAAGTAAAACTTTGAGCAAATTATCTCTCAACACTCCAGGAGTTATGAGAGCTCTGTGTATGTATAGTGCTTTTTATTCTTTTAATGAGCACAGTGCAAAGAGCTGAGAGGTGAGAGTTTCAACTGAAGTAGAAAGGGAGTACAGAGCATTATGATGTTGTTTCTTGCGTATGAAGTGCGTCTTATTCCTGAGCTCTGTCGACAACTACACTTTGTGAAAAAAATATGACTGTGGCCACGTGAGGGAGGTCAGTTTGAGACTTATTCCTCATGGTGGTTGATACAATATTATAATTCTACAACACATAGTCCATATGTCATCAGCATGAAGCATGAAACACAGGAAACACTTGCAGTGTCAAATTGCACAGTTTATCTGCAGCATTCAGTCTGTCATCTGCATTTACATACAAACACTAGTTTTGTCTTTGTAAAAAGTTCTCCTAGGAAACTAAACCACATTGAGCGGGACAACGCTGCACAACAAATTTTTGACTCAAGCTGCTCCCTGAGGACACCAAATCAATGTGAACACACCCACTGTGGGTTTCAGCCTCCACAGTCTACTCCTTTAACACAACACTCAGTTATTTGTCCAGCTGGGACTCTCTCCAACACCTTTGTATCTTCCTGCTGAGTTTCACAAATACTGCTGCCCTGATGCATTGAGACACACGGTGCGCTTATTTCCCTGCTCAGGCAAGAATGGATGATCATTGCATTTTCCCAGCATGCCATGGGAGGACCTCTTTGACTCTTGACTTTGACTCTATATGTTAGACATACCTCTCCTGAGGTGATACTGCTCTGCTCTCACCACTGCTGTGAGACAAACACTGACTGATGCACACTGGAGGAACATTGAGACCCAGGAACACAAATATCAGTGTACCATGTAAAATATGTTGAAAAATGCAACACCTTTGTTTACCAACTGAACAAAGACACAATCCATGTTATCAATAATTCATTTTCATTGCATCATTATTGTTTGATGTAGATTTGTGTTTTCAAAGCCATCATGTAAATATTTTAACTAAATTCAAAAAGCTTACAGGAAGAGATTTATGTGAGCAGAGTGCAGAAGTTGTCTCTACACTTGGAAAAAAGACACTTCGTTGTGTCAGGTGTTATATAAAGCCTGAACTCATCCAAACCCAGCAAAGGCAGGAGAGGAGAGAAGAATGAGAGAAGTTTAGGATGTTAGCTGAATCTATACAGTAGAGTTCCAGACGAGGTACAACACTTGACTGGGAGCATTTTCAAAGTTATACCCTCTAAAAAAGAAAAAGAAAATCAATGTTCTTCCATATGAAACAACGTCTCTATGACTGACACATCTCACCATCAGAGGATTCCATCATCCTGTGAAACTCTGAGAAACTGCCTTTAGAGAAGGAGCCAAACTCAAACATCATTAGATCATGGAATACACCAAGGACAACCTGTGTCCAAATGGATAATATCTTCTCTTCACACTCACAGCAATGGCAACGTTTTTGGAATGGGCTGATGCAATTATAAAACAGCAGTTCAGCAGCTAGGGGTTATGATATCAGCTGTTCTGCTATGTAGTGACATGATGGTTAAGTTTTTAAACCTACTCAGTTGAGAACTCAGTAACTAAACCCATCCTCACAGCAGCCTGTTGTCTTTGCTGCCCTCTGGTCAAAGGTACAGGACCCCAACAGCACACACAAGCAGACTAAAGGCTGATTTATACTTCTGCGTCGCCCCTACGCAGCAGGGGCTGACGCGGACATGAGCCCCACATACTTCTGCGTCGATGTGTCCGTGTCGCGCAGTAATTCTCCGCCGAAACGCCTGAGGGCAGTGTGCTCTCTCTGATAGCCGGTCTCCTACTTCCGGCCCGCTACGATCTCTGTTTACTTTTCCACATCGATTCAGAGCGTGTTATGCTAATCTACAGCTGATACATGTTGCTGTTTATCATACAGACATGATTACATGAAGAATAGAGAGGAGGACATGAAATACACGGCCGATGTGTGGCCGATGTCCGGGATCCCGGAAGTGCTGTAAATGCGGGAAAGACAAAGCCGCCGAGCGGACCAATCACAGGGCTTGCGGTCCGCGTCGGCTCTACGCGGAGTTACATTTTGGAGGAGGTGCACGTCAGCTACGTGCGTAGGCCTCTGCGTAGGTACGGGAGCTACGCAGACCTACGGCGTAGGCTACGCCGTCAGTTCGACGCAGAAGTATAAATCAGCCTTAAGGAACAGCTTCTTCCTCCAGGCCTTAAGACTTTGACATAGAACTTTATGAAAATAGAGACCTGTGATTCAGATCCTCATCTGCTACACAACCTCAGGTTTTTTATTTACATATTTTATATTATTTTATCTCATTTTTTAATATTTTGCATGTTTTTATACTAAATATTTATCTCTCAAATGGAGCCAACCCATAAATTTTTTCACACGACTACACACATTAGGAGTAAGAGTTGAACTTGAATCATACATCTTTAATGTAGTTTTGATGTTTGTACTCTATGGGCCTGATCTACTAAGATCTCAAATAATGGGCGCTGTATTGCGTGTGCAAACTAAAACATTGCACGTGCTATTTCTGGGCGTGTTGCGGTTGATCTACTATGATTGCGTGCGCAAATGATAACAAGTGCAAAAGTGGAACGGACCGCCCTTAAATGAGGATTTTGCGTGTGCTAAATCGGCTTTCCCCACTGGATAGTTTTGGAGAGCAGAGTGGCCGTAAACGAAAAATGAAGTTTGAAGCCATGGAGTTGGAGGTTTTAGTGGAGGACGCAAATAAACACATCGGTGAACTCCAGCAGAGACATCTCAGCGTTTTGGGAGGCCTGTGAAAAGGTGAATGCTGTGAGAAAAAACACAAGATATGCCAATGAAATAAAAAGAAAATGAAGAACATTTAATTAGTTAAAAAGTCTGCCACTCTTGCTTTAGCTACTTAATTGGGAAGTCAATCGCAGTTTTGAAACAACCAGGGCCAGAAAAGTTATGCGTCACTTTGATGAAGACAGTCGCCTCACTGACGCAGAGAGCAACTTTCGGGTGAACGTTTTTAATGCTTGTCTTGATATCATCATCCAGCAACTGTCCCAAAGATTCACAGACAAAGCAAAAGTCTGTTAGGGATCTGGCAAAAACGCTCATTGTCAAGTGAGGGTTTGCGCCCTCCTGTTATTTTTTACTCTTCTCGTCACTTCTGCACAATTTCTGAGTGCTCATTCTCCAAGTTAAAACTAATTAAAAAACCTTTGACGAGCATTATGGGACAGGAGAGACTGAGTGGACATGTCATGTTATCGATTGAGAATGACAGAGCAAAGAAAATGGACATACAGCGCATCGTGGACAAGTCCACAGAGCTTAAGGCTCGTCCAAACAGTGGTGAGTAGGCCGAGTACTTCATATTGATTTTTTGTTTGTATGTGAACATGTGGGCCGCTGTGACAATTTTACTAAACTGTATAGCTGTTGATACAGTGGACTACTGTGCCCTCATTAGTTGTAAAAGTTAAAGTGAGTGTCAGAATGATGCGGTCGCTATCAGTGGTGCTGAACTGCTTTAAATTTGTGTTGTTTTATTCTTTTTATATTACAAGAAAATGCAGTGTTGCAAGATTTACAGTCTATGGTTGCAAGGAGTTTCTCCATAGGAGATATGCCGTGGCTCCTTTTTGTGACTGCCATGTGTGCGTAACGCTGTGCCAGTTTGCACCTGCCTTTCAAACGTGCTAAATATAGACGCAAAAACATTTGCATCTCCTCCTCCCAGTATTTTGCGCGTCCTGATGATCTACATGTGTTCTGCATATTCATGAAGGCAAACACGCTAAATGGATAGCGAGTGCTATTTTGCTCATTTGAAAGACGCAATCCTCGGTGCTCCCAGTTAGTACGTTAGCTTTGCGTGCGCTATCAAGTTTGCACATGTTTTTATACACGCAAACCTTTAGTAGATCGGGCCCTATGTGTGCAGAGAGGATATGAAGTCTTCACTCTAATATTGATTCCATGTGTTGATTGATTATCTTATCACCCATGACACTGCTCATCCTCTTGCTGGTTGTAAGCAAACTGCTGTATTTCTACCACAGCCACATGGGCTGAATTATCTGTGGGCAGCGGGGCACACAGGCCTGCAGCAGTCTCCTCTGTGTGATTCAGTTTCTGCCCCAGAAGTGTTCTTTCATCTCATACAGCCTTCGAGTTATACCAGCTCCAGTCTTACAGCAGTCAAAATAAACACACTGGATCTGATACAATCTGATTCCAGTTTCATTCTGGGTCATACCTATCCATAACTGTATCTACAATGTCTCTACTTAAGCAAACATCTTTGGTCCATGATAGGATCTCAGTAACTGTTCAGAATTCCTCTACAGAGATGCGAGACCGCTGAGGATGAGATGTAGTGTGCGTGTCGATGGTTCAGCATATCTTGTTATCTCTGCCAGTTTGACGTTGGCTTCATTTTTCAGCCCAGGAGGCTGCAGCTTGGTGGTGACAACCCAAAGTATGAAGAACTGCAGGTCAGTGAATGACCACTTGACGCTGTCTCCAAAACCAAGTCGTACTGTAACAATTTAGGGCAGAACAGAGAAAGGTCCAAGACACCAAATGCAATTCAGATGGCAGGTTTCTTTAATTAATAGTCCTGGGTCACACACAACAACTTTGTCAGTGAAGGCAAACAAATCCAGCAAGGGAAAATCCATGAAATCAAAATCCAGCTGATTCTTCTGGGGTTTAACTTTTATATCACTCACTCATTTAAATTGTATTAGGTCTTCAAGTTTCTAATAAAGGGTTATGTGTAGTCTGAGATTTGACTCTTTTGTTTAATGTACTAACAGACCGTCCAAGAAGACTCAGTTTTCTAGTGAGTTGAAATATTGTATTAGATTGTTTATATGTCAGCTCTAATAAGCATGTATCTATGTCTGCACCCACCATGTGTGGCTTGTTATATCGCTCTGTGGTTATTAAAGATTGATTTATTCATGCAGGAGCAAGCATGGGGACCACACACGATACTTTCTTTACCCCACACAGAAAGCAGCTGGCTGAAGAGATAATCCTAGCCAACAGCTACAGTGTCCGCGCCTGTCAATCAAGTCAGCTGTGCCTCTCATAATGGCAAACTTGTAATCTTAATCTTAATATCTTTGAAACTGCAGCATTTCACCCCCCTTACAGTGTGTGCCGACCAAGAAATTAGCTATCCAGACTAAACTTGTTTTTTTGTACTAGGCTGTAAAAATGTTTAATTTTGCTGTACAGATCAGCTTTTTTGAATTTCTGTGTATGTGGTTTCCGGTACTTCAGGAGCCAGCCTCAAGCGGATCCTCAATGAACTGCAGTTTTTAACACTTCTTCATTGGCCGGAGGTTGCCGTTTGGTATCAGCTCATGAATTAGCCTTCGGTATATCTTTGATGACTCGCTCCTGCCCTGCTCAACCCTGTCATGCGAGTAATGGCACTTCTGGCTCAAAAATCAACATGGCGGCTCTTTAAGTCTTCAACCTTCTCTTTTCTTGTCTTTCTGCGTGGTCACTGACATCCACTCTATGAAACTCTCTGTAATACACCGTTCTTACAAACTTGCTGTTTCCTTCTCCTTCACCATGTTTCTCTGTTCTGTGGCTGGCCTTGTCAAATTGATTGATGAGAAAGTGGAGCTTGTGTTGTTGGCAGGCTGGGATTCTTCCTCCAGGCTGTGCTGATTCACTTATCTAGGTTTAAAGTGTCAGTGGCAGAGGGAGGGGAGGGGTTTCCATCACACTGTGAGGGTGTCAAGAAGGAGATTAGGCTTCTGCACATCATGCCGAATGAGATCAGACACCTGCCGATGCACATGCTACAATGTCATGTAAACACACAGCCAATGAAATAGCATGGCTGAGTGATGGAGGGCCTGAAGGACAGATGATGAAGCACATGTTGGACGTTCATGTTTCCTGTCTCTCTGACACCAGAGTTTGAATGAACCACAGCATCACTTGCTAAATGGAAGACAACACACATAAAGAAAAGACAAACAGAGCAGGAAGGCTCTCCTTCTGATGAATGATGTTCCACCTCTGAGGCTTTATAGAACTACAGGTCGACTTCAGGTTCATTTCTCTGCTCGATTTCACACAACGACCCTGAGTTCTCTCAGCATCATCACCTGAATCACAAAACACTGGAAACCTTTCTCTCATGTCTGTGCTGTTGACTAATGCAGCACGAGATCTGTGGGACACATCAGGAATTCAATGCAGTTTATTTATAGAATCAGTCTCTGCTGAGAATAATCTGAGCTTATTCAAGTTATCCAAAGTCTGACCTCTCAATGCCAAGACCACAGAGAGAAAAACAAAATCAAACCTTTTTAGTAATGAACATACTTTGTGCTATGGAGATGAGATTTATCTTTGTGTTTTATTTCTATAATTTGATACAGAGTATTTCTGTATCCTGCAGTGACTGACCTTAAAAAAAAACAAAAAAAAAACCTTATGAATCAAAGTAACAAAGCTTTGATATCTTCGTTGTTTGCCTGTAAATAATCGAACCGTGTAAGTCCTTGATAAACTTGATCAAAGACAATCTGCTTTGTGTGATGAAAACACACTCACAAACACACCAATGTGATCTCTGACGCACACACAGCCATTCACCATACACAACAAATGTCTCTTTCAGCTTAGGTCATCAAATTAGAATGATACCCTGAACTAACTATATTATTCATCAAATATGAAAATATTTAACCAGTGGTATGTAGAGGAAGGTGCTTTTTGTGTTTTTTTTAAGTAGCTTATGGAAATGAAAATGAACTTTCATCTCTGCATCAACAGCTGCTTCCTCTCTAGAACAGCACTGGAAGGAGGATTTGTCTTATAGATGTGACACTATCTTAATCCACTGTCCAGATCCACAGAGCAGAAATAATATATATCATATCTGTATTCTGGCCATGTTCTTATATTCTTACCACAACATGCAGCGCTCTGAAATGACTGTGAAGAGCAGAGGCTGCAGAGTTAGTTACATCATGCTGTACAAACAAGCCCTGACTACCTTAAACATAACTTCTCTGTTCACTCAGACAACCTCTTATGGGAGAAATGGTGATTTGGGTGTTTTTACGAAGCTGCAGAAATCTGTACAGATGCTGAAACTCTGGATATGTGTGAGTTTTGTCTGAAAGCAAAACCAGAAACCTTGAAGCGCTGAATGAAATCTGCAGCAGTGCTTCTGTTTGACTTGGTTCACCTCCCTGAGCCTTCAGTGAGCCGCTCAATCCTCCCTCAGTGATAAATGCAGCAACCAGACTTGATTGCTTTCCATCACATCTGACCCTGTGAAACCAGCAGAGACATGCAAACTGCATTTTCCTTTGAACCACTCTTAATCCAGAGATACCAGGTAGAGATTTAGTCAACTAAAAAGATGAGTCCATATGTGGAATAACTAAAAACACATGTAGACATTAAACCCACAACCTTCTGTGTGCAGTCAGGTTTATTCACTCTGCACTGAGCAGCTGGATCATACAACATTCATACTTCATGAATGATTGAAATCTTACATTATGATGTAACTATGGCCCTGAGCAACAGTCAAGAAAACATAGGTGGTAAAAAGAGTGAGTAAGTGTCTTCAAGCATTTAACCCTTTAAGCCTCAGGTGCAGCTGAGCTGCTGGAAGTGGAAGACTGTGGAGAGAGAGGAAGCTGGGAGCTGTACAGTGGTCAGGAGAGATACACTGAGTCTGTGTTAGTGGAGTTTAAAAGACTGAAGTTGAAGTTTCAGAGTTGTTTCAGGATCAAGTACTGTACGGACAAAATATCCTTTATTTATTAGTAACATGATGTGAAATGTATAGAAGTATTTTTAACAAACATCTCTCCTTGTGCAGTGATAAACCATGATTACTGTACCAGAGAGTTATTGTTGTTGATGTAATCAAATGTCACATAGAAGGACTGAATATTGAAATTAAGCAGTAAAGGAGAATGAGCTTTTGAAGCTTACATTTTGAAGCATTGGGTCATAGTAATAACCACCAATCACTGAAGTTATATAGGAACAAAAAAACACAGTTTTCCTCTTCTCCTCCTGTATTCGTTCGTCAAAAAAAGGATGAGGACCCAAAATGCTATCTAAAAAAAAAAAGTTGAATAAAAAAGAGAAAGATAAAAATGAACTGTACAAAAACACAATGAACTAAAACAGGAGAGGGGAAACAGAGAAACTACATACAAACAGGGTAACGAGCAACAGGTGTGGACACAGGTGAAACTAATTAGTGCAATCAAAATACAAAGGAATACAACTCAAGACAAGGTACCAAGAGACACAAGGAGGACTTAAGGAACTTAAAGCTAATACAGAATATAAACATATGAAACACAAGGTAAATCTATAACTACACTGAACAAAAACACTTTTGTTTTTGCTCCCATTTTTCATGAGCAGAACTCAAAGATCTAAGACTTTTTCTAAGTAACATATGACACCCCCATCAATCAGATTAAAACAATGAGAGTCATTATCAACACTGACGTTTTATTTCTGCCCCTAAAAGTAATCTGACGTAATAAAACATCTCCAGCTGAGCAGTAAGGAAGCTTTACACCCACTAACAGCAGGTTAACATCAAACATACTGTTTAAAGATTAGCTTCACCTTTTAACATGTAAGGACAACATTAGTGTAGAGCAGCTGTTGAGAAAAGTACACAAATACTCTCTGCACATGTCTGCCTCTCAGTTTATGGAGGACAGATGTTTTCCTTGTTTCATCATCACTTCGGACACGTAGGGTCAGGCTGGATTCATTCCTCAATCAGGTTTCTCTGCTTCATTAAAGCTTTCTTCAGACCTGAACTCCCAACATGTTGTAGGGTATAGATCACTCTCTGTCTCTGTCTCCAGGATTGAATTATCATTAGTGTTGAGCAGATTACTTTGCCTTTAGATCTTAATGATCTAACTGAGAATTGAGCTGCTGGAATGAATTAGAGGAGCACATCAATGAACTACAGTAACACCACAGCAGACTGTTTCAATGCTGCTTTGTAGCTCCTGCTGATGCTGCACAAAAAGAAGCCTGAAGAGTCTCTTTATAAAACCTGAAGCAAACAGTGCTGGACTTCATTTATTGTCAGGATCATCCGTAGAGCAAGTCTGAACAGACGGCTGGAAAGAAAAGAAGACTAAAGTAAACATTTATATCTTTATGTCAATTTGAAAACTGCCTTCTGTAAGGACTCAAAGGGTCAGATAAAAACCTCTGACACAGTAAAAAATATAACTTTGCAGGGATCTCTGAAACAGCATATCACATATTCTGGATATGAAGTCATCAGGATTAGCAGGTCACTCAGGTAATGCCACAGATAATCATATTTGAATAAATCCTCCCTGTGTTATAAAGCCACTCTGGAGAAATTTGAAGCTCAATGAGCCAAACATCAGCAGACTGCTGCTTCTGTAACCGGCTCAAGATCAGATGTTGAATATATTTTAAGGATCTTAGCTGAAGTTTTTGATCTTTGGAACATTTCTTCAGGTAAAATAAAATCATAAGTTAATCTTGACTCATTTATCAGCTGATAGCAGGGACCTTAATCCCTTTGCCAATGAGCCTCAGGCCTTGTTATTATGCTGGACATCTCACACTCCTTTGCCATCCTGACGCCCTAAGTAAATGAGGTCACTGCACGCTCCTCACCCGGACAGAGGTTAAAGCTCTGCTGCCAGTCTCTAACTCTTGAAGAGGCTGGAGGATTGTTCAGGACGGAAGTAAAGGGCTCAGTGGTCAAGTGAGCAATAAAACATGAGCATGATCTCGTTAGACTAAATCAAGCCTGCTGACAAACATTTCACAAACATGGACTCAAGTGACAAATCTGATGAAGTTGTGTTTTTCTTGTTTACTGTTTTTAACTTTTTCCTATTTCACCCAGCCTCTCCCTGATCACAACGTTTATCAGTCCTCAAAGAACAACTTAGTCCCTGGCACAGCAGCTTGTTATGTGGCCTCCAGTGTCACCAGTAGTTATGGAGATAAGTAATACATGGTGTCTGGACCAAGAGTTAATTTAAATGCAATGTCCATTTTCTAAAGTTCAACTACTTTCTTGACATTTGAGATCAAAAACAGCTTCCAGAAATAGCATGAGAGGGAACCCTAAGGTGTTGTATCTTGAAGGTTGAGGTCACGGACATAACAGCTTCACAGGTCAGAACAGACTCAACATATAGAACATAATCAAGAAACTTAAGTACAAACTGGGAGTGTGACAATTCTACTACTACTACTACTACTACTAATAATAATAATAATAAAAATAATAATAATAACAATAATAATAATAATACAATAGTAACAATAACAATAACAATAATGTATTATTATTATTATTTTATTATTATTACTATTATTGCTATTTTCATAAAAATA
The DNA here is from genome assembly GCF_009762535.1 of Notolabrus celidotus. Classification (NCBI taxonomy): domain Eukaryota; kingdom Metazoa; phylum Chordata; class Actinopteri; order Labriformes; family Labridae; genus Notolabrus; species Notolabrus celidotus. The sequence goes on from NC_048276.1 coordinate 25,984,312, forward strand.
ACATTACATAATACTATATTGTACATAAATAATACATACATTGTAATAATAATAATAATAATAATAATAATAATAATAATAATAATAATAATAATGATAATAATAATAATAAAAATAATAAAAGGTTGGAATAAAAAAAACCACAACAATGCGTTTCTATGAAACTTTCTTCTCATGGTCTCTCTGTGGAGACATTTTGTTTGTTGGGTGGGACGGCATGTCAACAAAGATGTGATAAAACTTTACAGTCACACTGTGACAATAAAATATTATTGCCCATATGGTAAATAAAAACACAATATGGAGCATGCTGGCTGTTTATTTACAATCCAATTATTCCTCTGACTTTCAGACGAACCAGTTTGTAGGTCTTGTCTCTGCAGAAACACAGTTTAATACATGACAGTTAACTGAGCAGCTTCTTCCACATGAACACTGTGATGCTGTGCTGATCCATATGTTAGAGAAGTACAGTATCTCATCATGAGACTGAGTTCCCTCCAGCCTGTCTTTAACCAGATTTTCATTCTTTCATATGAACCCATCACTGTGTCTTGGGTTCATATTTATTATTAGTCTGAGACTGTCTGAGGAAATCTCCCACCACACAGCTGTCACGATTGTCACAAAGACTGATGAACTCATCTGAACCACAGCGAGCTCACATGCCTCATGAGCTCCGTCATGAAGGTGAATATGAGATTCTGGTAGAGTTTCATAAACAGAAACTTGTGCTGCTTCCTTTTCTTCTGCTTCTTGTTTGCTTTGCTGGAATCCTGAAATCACAACCTTCCTGCTCAGATTATTACCCAGAGAGTCCTGACTGACTGACAGGTGGGAATAAGGAATGTACATTCTCAGAGCCTCACAAATTATATTTTCTCTGTCTTTAAAATGCAACACATAGAGCTGTGTGTGAAGGAGAAGATCTGCTGTGATTTCCATTCTGTAAGTTTTGTTACACTGAGGATAATTTGAGCTGGTTTGGAAGGGTTCAGGTATGATTTCACAGCTTTACTTTGTGCTCAGAGGATTAAACTCTCTCTCTGTATGCCTCTTCTGGATTCTTCAGACTGCTAAATACAATTTATTTGTAACTCTGTCACCAGCTGCCCCATGCTGTGCTGCTCAGTCCTCCTCTGTCCCTCATCACCTCTGTTATTGAACGTATTTAGCCTCACTTTGCCGAGAGAGCAGCCAGATGAACAGCTCCACACTCATCATTCATTTCACACTTCATTTCCCAGCAGCCTTCACTCTGCTCACACTGAAGTTAAAACCCGTCTGGGTTGGTTAAAGGTGAACCAGAGCTACCTGCCTCACCTGGAGGTCTTTAATGCTCTGATTTTAAATTCCACATCTGTGAATCAGGTGATCAGTGAGTTACAAGAGCATTGACATGACACATGTCAGTTTGATTTTTTCTTTTTCCCTCCTAAACTTGTTTTTCATCCCATTCACACATCTCTCTTCTGGTTTCATAGCGGCTCTTTCACTTTTATTTTCTCTCTTTTATCAAATCAATTCAAAGTCTGTCTCTCACTTTAGCATCGTGCCTCTCCTTTGGATCTAAAAAAAATACCTCCATCACACTGACAGTTTCTCCATGAGCTACCTCTTCATGTCTCGGTTTTATTAATGGAAAAAGCTCCCAGTCAAAATATTATTTTTCACACCTAAACTGAATATTTAGCTTATTTTTAACACTCAAACAGATTCCGGGAGTGGAGATCAAACATGTGCAGTGATGGCGCTCATGTTTTAAAGTTTCACAGACTTCACACTTCATTCATTCATGTCTTCAGCATGAGGATGATTCTGACAGTCAGTGAGGTTAGAGAAATACAATGAGACTTTAAAATGTTAATTCTAACTTCCAGACATGTTCCCCCCTCAAACTGAATCGACAGGTGAAAAGCATTTTGTTTTAACAATGGATTGGACTTCCTGCCATTCATCAGTTATTAGTCATGTCATGATAACAGTCTTGTGTTTAAAGGATAAACAGAATAAACAGCGGCTGATCTTCTGGTCTCAGCATGTGTTGTTGCAATGAGTCTCATGATGAAAGTCCAAACTCAGCCTGTGTGTTCAGGGTCAAGTGATACACGTTCAGAGCTCAGCATCGGTCTCAGTTTGGCCCAGGGTTTACTGCTGCTGCCAGAGGCTCCTCTGTTCAAATCCGCTCTGAAAGATGGCTTTAAGTGATGACCGAGAGGAGGAAGACTCTCTCACAGAGAGGTCTGAAAAGATGGAATTTAAAACCCTGCAGACCTCCACTAATACGATCCTATTTATTTTCCTCCTTGTAAGATCTGGCCATACATTCATCTTTCTCTATCTCTGCCTCACAGTCTAAACTGTTTTTGGTGCCTGGATTATTATTTGATCTTGTCCTATCAGGGTTGCTTTGGAGGAACATTTTCTGAGTGGATTATCACACACTGTCATCACATCTCTCTGAGTGCAACGCTGAGTGTGTCTGGATGTTTTGCCTCCTTCTGACAAAGAGTTTGAGTTTGATAGTCATCAGCTGTTATCTACAGGAAGTTAAAGTAAGTCAGAGCAATGAGTCTAAATTTAGTATTTGAATGAATATGTTAACCTCTCTGTGCACAAGCTGCATTAAAATCACACACAAGCCTTGCTCTGAAGAGAAACATGAACTCAAACACTCAACATGCAGCTCAGTCAGTATGTGTACTGGACGGAAAGTTGTGATTATCATTGTCTTAATGATCATGCCTGCTACAGAGTTTGTTGGACCTAATGTGATAACCTGTCAAACATCTTTCTTTTTTCCATTTAAAAATTCAGTTTTATCCAACCTGTCAAATCCCAAAACTGCACATGAGAAAAGTTTTCTTTCCCTACTTGATTTCACATATTATGCTTTGATTTTGAGGAAATGAGATTAAACAGTTGCTTGTTGACACTTTTGATTCATTTAAATGTGTGATGTAAAAGCCCCTCAGGCAACAACAGTCTACATTTAAGCTCCCATCTTCCACCAGTAAGTGTTAAAAGAGGCCCTTTATAGGCTTCAGTCAGAGGTGTCTCAGTACTCAGAGTCACATAAACTCATTCAAGTGTTGTGGACAACAGCTCAAGTCCAAGTGGGCCAAAGTTCCCTGCAAAGTGCATGTGTGGTATCCTCATACAGCATCATCAGCTTCACATATAGAGCTGACAGCACAGTGAAAAGCCCTCTGTGATCAACAGTGTATGAGTCTCATCCATTCCCTCTGAGCTACACTGGCCTCCACATTCAGGAAAAAGCAGCTCTTAAAGAGATCTCCGTCAAAAGGGTTCAGTGTCTGCAGGCTGCTTTTCAAATGGAACCAACCATGCTAGCTGCAGTGTGTAGGATAGAAATTACACTGAAGGAAAAGATCATGGAGAAGGAGCTCATGCTGTGAAGACTTTCTTAGAAATTGTCACGAAACTGGGTCAGAGGGAATGTATGATCCCATTGCTTCTGTTAAAGGGAAAATTATTACAGGGGACTGGTTGGAAATGAAATTGAAAATCCATTTATATTTTCATTCTAAACCAGAACAGCAGAAGTACGACAGGAGTTTAAAAAGTTTCACAAGTTAAGTAACAAGTAGAGTAGGATTTCTCTCAGGTTTTACATGTTGATGTTCTCCTTCCTGGGTCCTCAAAGTTAGGCTTGTGCTGATGTTTAAAAATGTATGATGCTGCCACGTGACACCACCAGCAGAAGCTGAAGTCATTTTTTTCCAGTAATAAAGAAAATAAAAATGGCATGAACATTGCTGCCACATACACCCAACGTCTCAGTGTTCAGTCCACTCCCACATGAGGTTCAGACAGGAGAGAGTAAGCATTGAAACTCGGCTAGCAAACAAAGGAACCATATTCAGCAGCTTAGGAATGGACAAGGACTGAAAGTGGCTGGAACTACTTATGAACACACTACCAAGGTGATATTCTGACATGGATTACATTTATATTTTGGGCAGCAAATGAGAAGTAGTGTCATATGTTGCTTTTGTTATGTTTTGATTGCCTTTGTGTTGTTTGATTTCCCGTCTTACAGCTGTAGATTTACCTTGTGTTTCTTCACGTTTCTATTCTATATAAGTTGTAAGTTCCTTAAGTCCACCTTGTGTCTCTTGGTACTTTGTCTTGTGTTGTAATCTTTGTGTGTGTTTCCAGTCTATCATGTTGTGTAGTTCTTGATCCCTGTGTGTCTGGTTGAGTTTTACTTCCTGTCCTTGTGTGTTTCCCTCCATTTTGATTGCACTTATTAGTTTCACCTGTGTCCACACCTGTTGCTCGTTACCCTGTATGTACGTAGTGTCTCTGTTTCCCCTCTCCTGTGTTAGTTCATTGTGTGTCAAACCTGTTGCTATGTTGTTCCTTGTGGTTTTTGGACTTTTTGTTTATTGAACCCTTTTTGTCCTGCACATCACCTGCCATTTCGTTCTCATTGTGACATATACGAGGAGAGAGAAAAAGCACTTGAGCGAGGTCTGGTGTTGTATGACCTATCTACCCTGCCCTCCTCCTTATACAGACTTTCACATCATAATAACACTTGAATGACTTCCAACCTGATGTGTGTTACCAAACATCTCAAACTGGCATGATTAGTAGTGGTGTTAAAAATCTTCATATATGATGACCTGTGGATGAGGAAGGTCTGGATTTACCGATGAATGGAGGCTGTTGATGCCAGATACAACTCCACTGTGTCTCTAAGTTCACAGAGATGTCAGAGGGAAAACGGTATGACAAAAGAAAGACAGGATTAGATATTCATGTCCACATCTCCATGACACTGCAGACCAGATTGACTTTCACTCTTAAAGATATAATGATACACACGTTCTCCTCCACACATACACACATTAATATTAAACAGATGAACAAAGACGAGCAGCACAGTGCTCCACAGAGTGAAACACTCTCGGGGATCTCATACCTTCCCTGTGTTGTTCTTTCCTTTGTAAACCTCTGGTTTGAAGGCCACTGTGGACTCCTCTGTGCAGCTGAATACAAAGAAAACACTTGACCTGTCACCTTGAATCACCTTGCAGCCCAGCAACAGGGGATTAAAACACAGTGTGTGTGCTGCGTTTGTGTTCATCTTCCTCAGCAGTGAGTCGAGACAGAGAGGACATTCAGTCACTTGAGCTCTCATAATTTAGCAGTAATAGAGGACAGAGAGTCAATAGGTTGTCGGTTCAGTTCATGTTTTATTATAAGACTGCAGAGTGTGAAAACATCTACGATGGCAGACCATGATGGAATATTTTACAAAAATAACAACACCAGCTGACTTCATTACTCATTATGAAGATGACACAGACTGTTACCCTACAGAGTTTAGGACAAAGCCTGTTAGTCTATAATATGTTCTTACCTGGTAATGTGTGTTGGAGCTGCTGGTGAAGATAGTTGTCTTCAGTCCAAGAGAAAGAGTGGACCTGAGCAGTGATGGTGAAAGGAGACTCCTATTAATGCTACAAAGATGAAGAAAAAGTGAAGAAAAATGGTGTCATGATAACACTCAGTTTACTGACCTCTGATTGCACACCACGTGTCCACTTAATAGTACTAAAGAGATGCTGATTTTAACAGAACACTCCTTTAATCAAGTGTTTTTTACTGGTTTTCATAAAATCTCAGGTCTAAAATCTTCTTGTGCTCCTAAAAAGAGGTCTAACAGATTTTCGTCATGCTCTCTGTTCAGCAATAAAGGAGAGGAAAACAGGAATAGAGAAATGTCAAATTAATAGTCTCTCTGCTGCTGCTGCTGCTGCTGTGACTTTCTGTGCTTGTTAGTCACAACCAAAACTCACAGCTGACTACCTCCAACACAAGTGGTACCCTGAATCAATACACACACACAAAGAGAAAGAGAGAGAGAGAGAGAGAGAGAGAGAGAGAGAGAGAGAGAGAGAGAGAGAGAGAGAGAGAGAGAGAGAGAGAGAGAGAGAGAGAGAGAGAGAGAGAGAGAGAGAGAGAGAGAGAGAGAGAGAGAGAGAGAGAGAGAGAGAGAGAGAGAGAGAGAGAGAGAGAGAGACAGAGGCTCAGAATAGGTCATTATTTAACCTTTTACCAAGTGACAGTTGTGTTATCAGATGATGTTGGTGAGGATCTGTAACCTGTGTTTGCATGTTAACATATTTCTCTTCTCCTCTGAAGTTGACAGCACTGATCAATGTTGAAGCACAGATGGATACACTGATAGATATGATACATATGGTGTAGTGCAGAAATAGTGACTCAATGCCTTTTCATCACTAAAAATATAATACATCATTTCATATGAGGGTGTTTCAGAGATCAACAAGAGAAGAGGTGAAGGAGGAATGATGAGAGAGTCCAGATGGAGCATGGTGGGAGTTCAGATGGAGTCCTGTGTAGACAGAGCAGATGGGAGGATGAGAGGCCTCATAAAACCAAATTAGTACCAGTATAACCATTGTCATGATCACAGGGCCCATACCAGCATGAAGATTATAATGTTAGAATGACTGATGGAAGAGTTTATGCACGTTACATTATTCATTAAATATTACTTTATCCCTCACTTACATTGAGAGTCTGGATTTAGTGCCACACATTAAGAAGAGATCTTAGCTCTTCAAACACAGCTCAGTTTCCTCAGAATGCATTTGATTTGGTCATGCTCACACTTCTCTCTGAGCCTTTCTTTAATACAATCATTAGTGTTATATTCAGCCTGCCTTCGGACCAGGTGAGCTGTTACAAGACGAGCACGGGTCAAAGCTGTAATCATATTGAATAAGAAGAGAAGCTGCACACGCTCTGATCTGGAGAGGCTTTTCATCCTGCTGCGGCTTCTACATTTGTTACAGAAGACGAGGTGTGATATTTTACAGGCAGGGGACAGAAAACAACTTCTGAACAGTCATTTATATATAGCTTCTTTTATCATAAGAGCACAGAGCCTGAGGATTGAGACTTAATCTCACTCCCACTCTGTGCGTTACTTCTTTAAAGACTGGTGCAAACTGTGCAGCTTTTTAAAGGCCTCTCCTGCTCCACTAACTTTGATTGCTTTTCTTTGGCCAGCTGTTATGGTCGCTCTGTATCAGTTTTAATGATGTGGACACAAAGCGGGGACATGAATGAGTTTGACCACACTGCAGAGTCAGTCAACCAAAAACATTATTTAAGGCTGGTTTGAGTGCCAGAGGAATGTTTTTAAAGCCTTTAGCTCACAACACAGACCCTCAGCCTGCACAGCAGCAATTAAATCTCATGGTCCAAAACATGAAGAGTGATGTGCAGCCTTGCAAGACATCAACATTTCTCAATTGTTTGACTATGCTGCAGTTTAGCAAAGTAAAAGATAAGCCACAAGACCTTTTATAGTTTTCTGTATAATTAATATAATCATGACCTTTAATGTGTTTTGTTTACCTTTGTTTTGATTATCAGGAACAGTAAATATGAAAAATGACACAGAAATGTCAGATTTTGATGTCTCTGTTCAGCAAACAGCTGAATACTAATGAAACAGAGTTGAGTACTGAGCTCAGTTAGACTCTTAAATGTCAAGTTGTCAAATCATGCTGACAGGTCACAGCTCAACCTCCCAACCACCTGTTGATGCCTAATTATATTAATGATTGACTTTGTTGGAGAGCTTATTATTCATTCCAAATGAGTCAGATTACCTTCCTCAATGTTGCAGAATGCTTTTAATGCAGTGTCAAACATGGGATTCAGAATCATTACTGTGTTACAAGGTGTGTCAACATCTTAATCAAAGCTATACGTGTACATCCAGAACTCACAGGACAGTCTGTCAGTGTTGGTGTATCAGTGATCTCCGTCCTCTCAGTGTGTGTGGAGACAGAGGTGCAGCAGCTCTCTGCCTCCTGGGGTTTAGATCCACGATGCTGGGAGGACAGATTACCTCAGACGCTTCTGAAATAGAGCAGTCATTTTTTTCTGCCTGAGGCGATGTCACCTTTCTGTTCAGCTGTTAGCTTGTGTTGGCGGAACAGTATGTCTAAGTTAGTGTAAGGCAGGAGGTGAGGTGAGGATGAATGCAGTCACCAAGGGGTCAGCTGGGATGCGACTGCTGTCAGTCATTGGAGCAGAGGAACTACAACTTTTCTTTAACCCTGACATCAGAAAGAATGAATTTAGCACCACCCTGAGACCATGGCTCTTTAAAACTATCAGAAGCTTTATTTAGGCATTGATGAACAGTGGACGGGCCTATTTCAGTGTTGATATAAGGTGCTGTTGAACCAGAAGTTCTAGGAACTTTTAGCTCCAGGAACTACTCTTCAACAAACTGTATAGTTTCTGTGGCTTGTTGGTGTGACCGTTTCCACCGTGGCCTGAAGTCCTGTGAAGATTATACAAATCAGGCCAGTGACGTGTTAATTGCACTACACCGCCAGACCAGTAGTGGGCAGTAAGCAAGAGACATAGGCAATACAAAAAGATGATGCTGTAGAAGGAGACAGACAGGCTGGCTTTGTCATGAGCGACACTACAGTTAACCTGTTAGCATGAAGGAGATTACACTTGTGCTGTTTGTGATCGAGTTTTCTGACATTGCAAATGGATTTGCTGAATCGTCACTTGGGAGGAGACAAGCACCAGTGACCAAGTGGATTATTGTGATGCGAGCATTGCAGGCCCTGCTCCCCAAAGTTCCAGAACCTTTGGAAAGTTCCACCCCCTGAAAAAAAGCAGAGACTTTTCAAGTTGTAGGTCAACTATACTCAGGAGCTAAGTTTAGACCTTGGTTCCTGCTGTCAAAACACAGAGGTCATCAAAAGGTATCCAGTTCTTGGGGAAAGTTCCTGCTGTGGAAAAGCACCTATAGAGGCAACAGATATTCTCTAAAACTTGAAGTAAATGTGAATTTCAAAAGGAAAATAAAAGAAACCCTGTATTGAATCGTATCTTTGTGACGAACCTCAGTCTGTAAATCTTATATGGCCTTGTCAAAGAGGTGTTGATTTAGTAGTGTGATAAATGTCAATCACTGCTGTATATCACTACACACTGTTGAAAAGGTATGCTGAAGGTGATGTCACAGAAAGTAGGCCTATATTTTTCTCTGGTTTTATCTTTTAGAAGTTAGCGGAGCATTCTCTGCTCCATGTGAGATGTGAAAAAGTTCTTTCAGCATCACAACGAAAATAAAATATGTCACATCAAGTTAGCGTCTTAGCCAGAACAAGTGAGGAAGCTCCTCAGCTCTTTGTACCTGGCTATCTCAAAAAGACCTGCAGTGAGAAATTTGAGCTCAGATAAAGACAGAATGAAATGTGGATATAATAAAACCTGCTGCAGAGCAGGTGAGTGATAGAAACATCCTGCCTTCAATAATAACCTGCAGAGAGAGTCTCAATTATTCTGCAGTGACTGTGAGTGAAAGTAGGATAAATAGAGGACAGTCAAAGAGCAGAGAGTTTGCTTCTCTGTGTCTTTAGATTTATGAAGCCATCTCAGTGCTTCTGTATTATTGAGGATTTTCATCCTTAGTATAATGTCAACAGATGAGGTGCTGTAATTACAGGGCAGGGATGCAGGCAGCTTCTTACAGGTTGTCAAGAGGTTGTGGTTTGTTTGGAGTTATGTTGAAGTCTTGCTGTTGTGTGAATGGATGTTGTTTTTTTTTCTGAATGTGATCATTAAAGCATGACTCACCTTGAGATAAAAGCCTAAAGATTCCTATATTTCAAGTTATTTATATAAAAGCTGAAAGTGTGAAACAGATAACACCTGCTGACATTAAGTTATCACACACAGTAACCTGACATTGTGAAGCTTGTTCATAAGAAGTCTGGTTGTCATCATTGCTTGAGGGAAGAGGACAAAGCTTTTCCTCACAGCACTTAACTGAGCTAAAGGCGGTAAGTTTAAATTAACCTTAGAAATCTGCAGGGTCTTACCATTGTTTTTTGAACTAGGCTGTAAACATGTTTTTCTCAGCTGTAAAGATCAGCTTTTTAGAATGGATGTGTATGTGGTTGCCTCTGCCTTAAGTAGACACTTGAGGAACTGCAGTTTTTAGCACTTCAGCATCGATTTAATTTCTCAAGACCGGAGTTGCCGGTTGGTCTGACCTTTATGAATGAGACCAGAGGTGCGCTTGCATGAAGGAAAACTAAGCTACTGTAAATTGATGTAAACAGGATTGATTGTTGTTTGCAGTATTAAACTTTGACAACACTGGAGTAGCCTGCTTTAGGGCTGAGTATTTCCCTCAACCTCACAATATAATACATATCACAATAGAGAGGCCATGATATGATACCCATCACCAAACACATTGATTTTGGGTAGTGACACGTCATGACAGTAGTGGTAGTGACAGTGTAAACATGGAGTTTACAAAAACAGTGTTTTTTTATTGTTGTGAATAACAGACAAAGGCAAAGTTTTAAGGATCCAACATTTCTATTGTTATTAGTTTTTGGATGTGATTACTTTACATCTACATAGAGCTCAGTAGGGGCGCAAGTCACAAATAAAGTATTTATTATCATTAGTCCCCTTCAGTTGTACCTCCTCGTTTCAAAGGGTCCCTTTAAGGGTTTTGAGTCATTTAAATTAAAAATGAAGTTTGTTGTGGAGTTTTCACAAGACAAACAGTGATCTCACTGAGCTGTGTGATTTAGTTTGAACAGTTAAATTCAAACAATGGATTTAGCTGCTGGGCTCTGATTTAAAGTCTATATTTGCCCCGACTGTGAGGATAAAACAGCACACTGAGCAGTTAGAGCTCTGAATGGATTCAGGCTCAGATTACAGACATGTTGCTTTAATGTTTGTGAAATTGACTTCATTATGAATATTTCATATTAAAGCCCTAACATCCTCTAATGAAAGTCAATCTCCCCCCCCCTCAGGACGGGATATTAAGCAGCTTGCTGGTTGAACGGGACTGAAAGGATAAAATCAAAGATACTTGAAAGTCTTAGTTGTTTGATATTATCTGTTGTTGAGACGCTTCTGACTCACAGGATTATGGGTAACTGTGACTTCACTTTAAGACCCCTCAGAGGACAGCTGAAGACAATCCACTGCAGGATCATAGAGGCTGTGTGGGGTCAGGTTTGAACCATTAGCATGTAGGTGAGTTAATGCACTGAGTTTACAATATAAGTGTAATAACTTGATAAAACTATAGCAGTTGTAAAATGAATAAAATACAATATGAGGGAAATACATTTTACTTAAAGATTTTCATCATCTGTACAGAGGTTCATAGGGTTTCAAGTATTTATCACATTTAGGCAAAAAGAAAAGAAGGGATCCAAAATGCAGACTAAAAATTAATGTTTAATAACCAAAAAAAGAAAAATTAAAACTGACTGTTGACAAAAAATAAAAAAAACACAAGAGAAAGCCCTGAGGAACAACACAGGGTCAGGTTTGACACACAATAAATTACACAGGGGAGGGGACACAGAGACACTTCATACACACAGGGTAACAAGCAACAGGTGTGGACACAGGTGAAACTAATTAGTGCAATCAAATGGAGAGAAACACACAAGGACAGGAAGTAAAACTCAACCAGACACACAGGGATCAAGAACTACAAAATAAAACAGGAAGCACAAAAGACTAGAAACACACACAAGGAATAGAACATGAGACAAGTTACCAAGATATTCAAGGAGGACTTAATGAACTTACAATTAATATAAAATAGAAATGTGAAGAAACACAAGATAAATCTGCAACTATATGACAGGAAATCAAACAACACAAAGGCAATCAAAGCTTAACAAAGCAAAATATGACAGTTTATCTCTCAATAAGAAACAAATGCTCAAATAAGACAGGGTTATTTAGTGTTTACAAAGTGTAGTTTGATGTTTAACATTTCATTGGAAAATAAAAACTTGTGCTCTTGTACTTCTGAGGAAAATAAAGAGTGGAATCTAATGTGAGTTTGTATTTAAGCTAAGAAAGAATAAACCACAGGACGGCTTCTGGCTGAGGTTTGTGCCACACAGAATTTTTTATACAGAGTGAAATCTGAACGCCATTAGTGACTGGTTCCTTTAGAATTCCCATCATGCACAGTAATCTCTTAAATAGTTTTGGTCTAGATGAAAACACATTGATGCTCACACATAACACAGGAAGTAAAATAAGATTCCTCCCATGAGTCTCTGTTGGTCAGCAGCTCAGAGCTTATTCAGCAGTCATTAATGTGTAGCTGAATGGACTCATCCTTTATGTGAAAGCTTCATATTATTCTTGACTGGTTAATAAGTTAGCTTGACATTTATTCCATGCATTAATCACCTTCAAAGGTTGTTTCATTCAGTGTGACCTTGGCTGTGAGGGGACTGAAGAAACTCTGCTTGCTGTGTGTAGTTCACTGTTTCTCATTAGTGACGGAGAAAGGCAGCTCACTGTTTGTTTGAAGCTAAGGTGGATGAAGAAGATGGAAGATGGATTACATATCTGAACAGTGGTGTTATTTCAAAGGTTTATGTATGCTGTGGGGTTTTTCAATATAATCCAGAGAAAGATCTGGTTATGGGTTTGAAATTAGAATTAGATTCATCAAGAGTGAAAGTTGATGTGGTTCATAAATAATGAAAGCTTTTAGACTTTTTCATGATTTCAATTTTCTTTTTCTTTTCTCATGAATTTGGGAATATTTAATCAGATTCAACAGCTCCCACCTCGCTCCTCCCATCAAACCCTCTGCCCACGATGACCCTTCAAGTATCAAATGGGGTCTTGTTTACCATGTTCACGAGAAATGACTATATTAACACCCCCCTCACATTTTAAGTTGAAATTTTCTGAAAGCATCAAGTTCACGAGTTGTGACGTGTCTGATGTCATTCACAGAAATAGTGTAGCCCATGGACTCCAGTTTCACACAAATGCAAATGTTTGCGAGAGCGCAGCCTGTACAACAAGGTTTGATTAACGTTAGCCACGTACGTGACCAAGAGGAGCCAAGGCAAGTGTCAATCTTGATCATTAACTTTGTCATCTTTTGATTTGTTCCATTGCATTGCATTTCACTACATATTAAAAAAAACAGTAATATTGGTATTTCCAATTACAAAGCAAGGAGGACAACGGCTGAACTTTTGGCCTTCATGTAGCCAATGTCTAGCAACGGTGTTACCACTTCAACGCCAAGCCACCATTCACACGACTACATGACTTTATGAGTTCCATTTGAAGACAGCATACAGTTTGTCAATACAGAGTGGTGGCTTGTGTGTTAACTACGAGTCGATGAGTTCAGAAATACTGATAGTGGATACATTTCATAATGACAACTAACAGAGAGGCTTAGATACATAAAATGATGTATTGAAGAATTTAAAGTTCACAGAAAGTTGAGATTTTATTTGATTGACTCAAATAAAAAATACATTTGATGGATGAATAAAAGTGACTCTGACAGATGCCTCTAAACCTACTCTGTGTTATCACTATTCTCAATTTCAAGCTCTGACAGTTGAAAATAAAGTGTTTGGTCACCTTCCCTCCGTTTCATGATATACCTGAAAGTTATAAATGGAAGCACATTTCAGATATGGTCCGTTAAATAAGAGCTTTATTCACCGTCAGCTGACTGGAGCTGTGAGAGAGAGAGAGAGAGAGAGAGAGAGAGAGAGAGAGAGAGAGAGAGAGAGAGAGAGAGAGAGAGAGAGAGAGAGAGAGAGAGAGAGAGAGAGAGAGAGAGAGAGAGAGAGAGAGAGAGAGAGAGAGAGAGAGAGAGAGAGAGAGAGAGAGGCAGAGAGACAGAGAGACAGAGAGACAGAGACAGAGAGATGTGAGGGACAATAGTTAGTAGATAGTAGTTGGAGTCTGGCACGTCCGTAGCAGCAGGACGTCTACCCCAGGGAGAGTTAGAGTAAGTGATGGGGGGGACAAGACATTCTTGGCCAGAAGACCTGACCTCTGTGGACCTTCTGTGTGAACATATCATAGATCCTTGTGGTTCCTTTGTCTGAGATCAGTGATCTGAGAGAGAGAGAGAGACATTTTATTACTGGCTCAGAGAGTTATGTACTCTCATTTCATTCATTCAATGTGTAAAGACAGGATTGTGATAAAAGCTAACACAGATTCAAACATCTGACGAGAATATTAGACGTGTAAAATATTTGAATACTGCCTCTTTTCTCTTGTAGAATAAAGGGCCCTTTGGTATGAAAAAAATCAAAAGAGTACTCTGTCTCCTGAGGCTGAAACATCCGTCCCTTTTCACCTTCAGAAAACAAACATGTTTCTCATGGTGAGACTCAGTTTGATTTTTAGTGTTTCTGATGTTGATGATATCAGCTAAAGGTGCATTCAAGTGTCAACGAGTACTTAACCAGGCAGAGAATTCATCTCCAGATTGATCTCAACAGGAAGCTGTGTAATAAAGCTGATATTCATCCTAGTCCTGCTCTGTCATCCCTAAGAGGATCTGTCACCTGATTGGTCTCACACATCAGCAGGTGTTGTTGTACATCTTCATCTTCAGAGCTGCTGCTTCTCATACACACGTGGAAATGAAACTCAAATGTCGTCACGTATTTACGGCAGAACCCAAAAAAGACTTTGTTTCCCAAATTTTATTGTTGAAGTGCAGGGTGAGGGAATAGCTGGTGCGGATCCTGGGGTGCTGAGGGATCCAGACGGTGGTCAACAGGCAGGAGAGTGAAGACGGTGGCAGAGCCTGTAGCTGAGGGGTCCTGGAGGGAAAAATACACAGGTATCAGGTGGGTTGAAGGTGATGACGAAAAATAGCAAAAAGCTAAGCAACAGGTTTTCTTGAGAGCAGAGGGGTATTCTAGGAAGCCGGATTTGCGGTTATTGAGGTAACTTCAGGGTTAACTCTGGATTTTCTGTACTACGAAGGTGGTTCACTCCTTACCAGGGTAGATCACCATGGTTATTCATGCTGAACACCTAACCTGCTCCGGAGCAGGTTATGCTCAAGATCAGTTTGGAGAAAACTCCGCCCACTGACCAATCAGCTCGCTCGATCACAGAGCTCTGAGAGCTGATCGCGAGGGGAGGGGGGAGAACTGCGGTCAAGCCCGCAGTGGAGAAGAGATGAGCAGGATACTTGGTCTACCTGTTTGATTTTATATCTAAAATGCTGATGACAGTTATTGATTATCTTTCCTGACATCACACTTAATCAGAGCCTGAAGTCAGATTATTCAGATTAAATTGTTTTAGGCTACTGTTTAATTATACAACTGCGCGTATTACTTTGAATCATGTTCTCATTTGTAATAGTCCTTTAACCACAGCGCTCAGTTTGATACAGTCAGGGCTGCAGCTGAAATATTACGTCTAAAATTGTCATACACGACACAAGATTAAATCAGAGAGACAGATCACTGTCAGGGAATAAACAGAGTTATTATAGTCAGATATATCTGCACTAAATTATGAGAAATAAGACGACATTTGCACATTCAAACAGTTTTCGTCTTATCCCTCAGTTCTTCCTTCATGTTTCAAACACAGCTGTGTTGAAGTTAATCTGGATTATGTGTTTAACTTCTTCATATTTTTCTTATATCAGTGCACTGTTTGAAATTAATGTTGATGTGCCGACGGCAGACTGTCCGTGTCTGTGATTGGTCACATGTTGTCTTCTCCGCCCGTTCATGTGAACGTGCTCAGGGTAATTCTGGATTGACTCAACATGTTGATAACCAGCTTCGTGTGACAGTTTAGCGCGATCTCCTTTGGTAGGTTCAGTGAAGCCGGATCAGGAGATGATATCTGGGATATGTTGAACTCCTTTCGTAGTATACCCCTCTGGACTTGGCTGCCATGTAGGCATAACGATCCGGCATGGACTGGATGTTTGTGCACGATTCTTGTAGGCTGTGGTGAATGGATGATGGCTGGCAGGAGTGTGATTGCAGATCCAGTGCAGGTGAGCAGAGAGTGAAGGAGACAGAGCAGGAGGGGGAGGGAAAAACAAAAACACATAGGCACACAGAGGAGGAACTGTCATTATCTGGCCTTGTGTGTGTGTTTGTGTTTGAGTGTTGTCCTCCATGTTGGCTGGATTATTACTGGACCATGACTCAGCATCCACCTGCTCCTTCAGGTGTAGAAAGAAGCATCCTTTAGCTCATGGTTGTTGTGAGACATTGTAGTGAGGTTTCATAAAACGTGTTTTATTCTCTCAGTGAAACACATCACACAATGGGTTACCTTCCAGAAAAAGGGGATGATCAGCTGGCAGCATTAAGCCAGATTTTTGAGCAGCACTAACCACAAGAGGAATGCCACAGTTACATTCTTAAATCCATATCTTAGTGCTGAGGAACATTTAATGCTGCTTCAATAGGCTGTAATCTGTGGTCACTGTCATTTCATTTTGCTTGTGTCTTTATAGTTCTCATATCCTGTTATTCATCAGGTGAAGATGTGATCTAAGAACACCTTTTTATAGTCTGTGGATTGTGTGACAGGTTAACGTGTCAGACAAGACTAATCGCTTTTGTTTCACTCTTATTGCAGTGTTTACATTATTGCTTCTTTGTATAATATATGGTTTATAATAATGATGTATGTATTGCAATTTCCTAATCAGTTATAAAAGAGAAAAGAACCTAGATCATTATTTAGGTCCTTGAGTTTGATTACTCGGGGATCTATTGGTAATGCCTCATGGAACGAGCTCTGTTTCCTCACGAAGTATAGACAAGTGAAGGCAACATGTGTTGATTTCCTCATTCTTATATCATCACCATTTACCCTGTTTAAGAGTCCAACACCTGCAGTTACTCACAGTTTGTGCCTTATAGAGACACTTGGTCTGAATGGACTCAGCAGAAAACTCATTTACTCGAGCAACTAAATGTCAACAGAGAGCAGATGGAGAAATTTAAAATGCTGTTTCGGTGCACATGATATAACCTCCTGTCATGTGTTACCATGTGTGTGTGTGAGGAAATGTCATTAGCTGCTGTTATTGTCTCATGTGTATCATTACACAACACAACATTTGTTTAACTGAGCACATAGAGTTTTTCTGGACTTCAAACTGTGTCTCTGCAAACTGAGTCACTCTTATAACTTGAAGACATTCAGACAGTTTCATAATTGTTATCTCATTATTAGATCTGACCTCAACAATGTGTGGAGATAAAACCTCTCAGAGTCTGTCTGTAACAATAGAATCAGCCATGGTAAGCTGGATCACACTTGACTCCTGTCTAATCACTCTTTGATTCAGAGAATAAATTCCATTTTTATTACTCTCTGCATAATAATGACTTTACCTTCAGCTCACCTCATCACAGCCCACTCCCCACTGATCATGTGAAGCAGCAGAAGGTGGGTTGATTTTTATTCATGACACATCTGTCAAAACTGTCAAGTATTGAAAAAGTGTTTCTGTAATCGGACGATCTTCAAGGACCCAGCCAACGCTGCGTTTGACTTTTATTTTTGGCTGATGTCCAATTTCCATCAGAGCCAACAATGCAGGTCGACCTGGAGAGTTTGATTTCATCTCAAAGACCCAAAAATCCAGCAGACTAAAAATAAAACAGCCCACAAATCAGTGCTGTTTGTTCTCTCATTCAGCTCTGTAACAAGTTAAGACTGAGTGATTATGGACTCAGTGTCAAGTGCCCAAACCGACACTCATCATGACTATTTCTGAGTGTTTTTATTTATTCATGAGAAATAATAAATGAACAGGCTGTCTTTGTAGTGTTCTACTCAGAGCTTGTTAAAACAACATGACATCACATCTTTCTCTCTGAGGGGATAAAACTCAGCGTGTTGATCTCATTAATCCTCTAGTTGTGTGGCCAAAAACGATTCTACGCTCACAATGAAAAAGTCAGAAGTTTTAAAGTCATTTTGGTTAAAACAGCCACCTGTACAGTCTGACAGGGACAATCTGCTGACTGCAGCAGCTCCACAATAAGTGTTAGAGACAGAGAGAGACACTGAACACTACAGAGCTGCAGGGCTCCCTCCAGCATCACCCCATGATGGAGTGCAGCTCTAGGAAATATGTGTGTACTTGTGTTTGTGAACCACATACATGAATAAATACTCTTGATTTGTGAAGTTGTTGACCGGGCAGACACTAAAAACCAAAGCTCACTTTGAGAGGAGATAAAGCTGCAGGAATCTTTTCAGTCTGTGAAAATCGTGTTATCTCTCAGAGTTAGACCTCTAAGGTCCAACCAGACTCTGTTCTCTGAACCATGCCATGTTCATCTCAGTTTAAAGGTCATGTGAGTCCTTCATCACAGAATGAAGTTGTCTTTCCTTTTATTTTGTCTTCTTGTTTTTCAGAATAAAACAACAAAACATTACATTCATCATCTGTTTCCACCTGGCTCTTATCTCACTTTTAACCGTCATTTCCCCGAACATTCACACAAAAACATATTTCAAATCACAGACTATGTGTACTGATATAATGAGGAAAATACTTTAAATTCCTTGATATTATTAGATATATTTATATATTTCATATTATTGAATTTATCGCTCCTCCAAAAGGGCGACTCCTGAAATAAATGATGACATTCAAAGTGAAGGAGCTTTTTTTAAACCAGTCATTTTCACTCTCTGCCTTCTAACAGACTCAGACTCAGTAATCTGTGTGTGTGGGTTTGAGCGAGGATATTTCTATAATAAATAACTGATTATTCATGAGTTGGATTGTTTGCTGAGCAGTTATATTGTATTTATTACCAGTAAGCTAGGATGTAGAATTTGGGACATGTCCCCACCAATAATCTGTCCCAGAATTAAAATGTTATATACACATCTCTGAATGTACGTTCAACTTGTGGAGAGGTCATTCATATGAGACCTCTGTCATCGTTTGTCATCAACAGAGAGTTCAGGCTACAGTAAGCTTCATACACTTCACTGATGGACAAACAGTTACACAGAGAAACACTAGGCTTTGGGATTTAATGTCCTGTTTTTCTGCAGGCAAACTTCTGTCCTTGTCTCCAAACACTCTCTCTCCATCATAATTATTATCATAATTAACAGACAAGTAAACATCAAACCATCACAGCTCAGGAGAGTGTGGAGAGTCCGCACTCTTTTCTTCCTCATTCTTTTCCCCTCTTTGTATTCTATCAACTCTTTCCTATTTATTCACAGTTTTTCTCTCTCAGGCATTATGACCTCCCTCTAAAAGCCTGCTCTAACTTGGCCTCTGGTCATATAATAAAGCCACTTTGTTTTGACTTATAACAGCATCAGAATATGATGAAGCCATGAATCAGACACCTCTGTTGCACAGCACAAAAGAAGCATTGTAACCTTTGCCCTATTGTCTTAGCAGAGTGTAAATACTGTGTGGAGGTCTCAGGCTGAAACACTTACATCCTAACTCGATGTGGATTCAAATGAGAAACAGTTGTAAGAGAGAAAGAGAGAAAAAGTCAAGCAGGTTTTTGAGAGTCTTTCTATTTTGACACAGCATGCTTCACTGGTGCTGCTGTTATGCTTATTCTCTGCGTGATGCTGTAGAAATGATTCATTAGTATAATGGCTACGAGCTAATTGAGTGCATTCTTGCCAAATTACCAGACGTAGTGAATCATCGGCCATAAACCTGAGTCAGGCGTGAACATGCATATGCAGGTTCAGATGTTCTCACTCAAACACACACACACCCTGCACAAATGCATACAAACAAGTTTTCAGAAGGGTGAGTGCTCTTCACCCATGACAGGCCTCTATTTAGAGCCGGAGTACAGCACAGGTGCTCACTGCTCTGAGACAGACAAGATCTTAGAGAGGAAAAGAGACATGAATACTGAGCAGCTCACAACCTGGTGTCAAAAGAGTCACTCACACACAGACAGAAGTAGATCCTTCAGGAAAACTACCCAAGCTGATGACATGTGCTAAGCTTGTACACCAGAGATGATTGAAAGTTTCGTACTTCATTAACATACCTGCAGCATGTCAAACAAACACCTCAGACTTTACCAAAATAACTCACTGGTTTACCCAGGAGGCTTTGCGTCTCGTTTATTAATCAGTAACAATTTCTGCTTCTTAGTTTGAATGTGTGTTTGTGTGTGATGTGTGGGTGTGCAGAGAGAGAGAGAGTACACCCTGGATAATGTCACATTAGCATATTTCCATCCCCATGCTGTCACTCAGTGTAAAATAGAAGACATACCTGTAGAGTCAGACGAATACTGGCTCCACAAATATGTCTCTAATGCAATCAGGAGTCAGTCATGTGTTCACCACAACAGCCCTGTGTAACTCACCAAGGGAATGGTTGCATTAGCTGTAATTGAACACTATATGTGTGGTTCAGGCAGGTAAAATACTACATGTTCTGCTGATGCATCAAATTTAATTTTCTGAATATAATGTGTGAATATAACAGTATTAAAATGTGACAGCTGAAAGACTGCTGCTGCCACAACTGCCACAAAGAAGTGAGAGCTGTAAATATCTATAATATAATTCCATCAGCCATGAAGCAGTCTGACTCCACACTGACGGACTGGAGATCTGTCAGGGACTGCTAATGTAGCCTCCCGTTATATCTTCCAGTTAAGTCAAGAGCAGTTTCCCACATTGTGCTTATAAATATGAAATGAGAAATGATATCTTGGGCCTCATACAGATTGCAAACATATATAATCTGATAGCTCCCTGCTTACCATCATGAATAACTGACTGAGTCTCAAGAGTCATTTTTGTTTTCTGGAAGTGAATGAGCAACTTAGAAGCAATCCACATTCTGTATTGTAATTTTCCATGTAAAAACAATCACAAGCTACACATGAGAATACGCAGGGACAGGTTATATTGACAAACTGGAGTTACAAGCCTCTGCTGTTCCTGCAGTCAGTGTTAGCCAGCCGTGTAATGATACACATTAATGAGACACACATGGCCTGTTATTGAGCACATTCACCTGTTTGATGCAAGAAAGCTTTCTAATGACAAGCTCTGCACTTGATTGTGCTTTTCACTAATTCAGGGATTAAATGGTACCTGCAGACTGAAGGATGTAGAGACATTTTTTTCAGATAATCTATTAACCAGGACGGTGTGAGAGAGCGAGAGCTGTGCTGCCTGACATGAGATTCTGTGACACCAGAGCTTAGAGTTTTCATGAGTCAACTTTCATGAACTCATAACATAATCATATTATCACTTCATCACTGTCAGCGTCCTGCAGCCGTGGATCCTTTATTTTCATGCTTTCTTTACACACCATTTCAAAGCTGGTGAGGACCGTCACAGGAGTTTATTTCACCTCTCTGTGCTGTTATAGAAGCTGTCACATCTCACAGATATTATCAAAGAGAGCACAGGATAATATTTATATTCCTTCTTTGTGTATATTTATCTTTACTCTGCAGGGTTAGATTTGGGCCGACACATTCATCGTAGAATATATTGCAGTTTGATCATTAATTCACTTTTAGAGTTTGTAGATATTTTTAAATTCTCTTCACTTCACATTTCACTTCACTTGCCCTGATTCATTATTCCATAACTTATTCTTCCATGCCTATTTCAAGTCAGTCTTTCTGCATGGTGAGGGAGTTATTAACTAAAAGATGTGGCCTTTATCTTCTGCAGTAAAGTCATCCAGTCGACTCAGTGATGTATTATTCTGAATATTCAGCTGATATCATGCATCGCCACATACAAGTTTGTGGCTCACAGGCTTGCATTCAAGATAATGTGCCATCAATTTAGGACGGATACACTCGACAGAGTTTGTTGCAGAGCAGTTTGAACATTTATACACAAGAGAAAATCCAAGATGGCAGAATGAGTTAGCGTGGTCCTCAGAGTGTGGACTGATGTTGATTTCTTTGCTGCAGAGCAGAGGAATGAACGAGTGCACTCTGCCAACAATTGGTTGCACTAATGGATCAATAAAGCTCCGAGGAGGAGTGAAAAGCAAACCACTGCTGATACAAGTTTACTGCAGAGGTGCTGACAATTTGTTGAGAATGATCAAAGTACAACAAGAGCTTCTCTTGTCCTCTAGAGTTTAATGACTCAGGTAAAAGTCTGTTTAAGAGTGTTCTTCAATCAGTGCATGCTTTCAGTCTAAACAACCAAGGATAAAAGTTTGGAGCTCCTCCCCCAGAATAATTTGGAGAATCTATCACACTATTTATGCATTATTTATATTTAAATATTTTTTAATATGTTAGAATTAAAAAGCAAAATTACTCATACAGTACTTACAAAAAAATAATTATCCTTGAATTTGGATTACTTTCTATGGTATGAAACACGACTCACAAACCTTTAACCACGACCAAATATGTCAAATCAGTTCAAATAATGAATACTGTCATTTAACGCATTTTATATATTGGAAAAGGAACTGGGAGGGCACTTTGTTTACATCTTAAATGGCCATCCAGAGGCCACAATGTTTACATCTAAAAGGAACATCCAGAGGTCACTTTGTTTACATCTTAAATGGCCATCCAGAGGCCACAATGTTTACATCTAAAAGGAACATCCAGATGTCACAATGTTTACATCTTGAAGAGGCATCCAGAGGTCACTTTGTTGACATCATCAAGGGGCATCTAGAGGGCACTTTGTTAACATTGTAAAGGGACATCCAGAGGTCACTTTGTTAACATTATAAAGGGACATCCAGAGGTCACTTTGTTAACATTGTAAAGGGACATCCAGAGGTCACTTTGTTAAAATTGTAAAGGGACATCCAGAGGTCACTTTGTTAACATCGTAAAGGGGCATCCAGAGTTCACTTTGTTAACATTGTAAAGGGACATCCAGAGGTCACTTTGTTAACATTGTAAAGGGACATCCAGAGGTCACTTTGTTAACATTGTTAAGGGACATCCAGAGGTCACTTTGTTAACATTGTAAAGGGGCATCCAGAGGTCACTTTGTTAACATTGTAAAGGGGCATCCAGGGGTCACTTTGTTAACATTATAAAGGGACATCAAGAGGGCACTTTGTTAACATTGTAAAGGGACATCGAGAGGGCAATTTGTTAACATTGTAAAGGGTGTAAAGGGCAGTAGTGAGGGCATTTTATAATCTTTTTTTCTACTAAAATAGCCTCAAGAGGGCATTTCTGTTGATTTGTTTCAGATGTTTGGGCACCATTATTCTCTCTGTACAGTGGAGTAGCACAGGGTGTGTGTGTGTGTGTGTGTGTGTGTGTGTGTGTGTGTGTGTGTGTGTGTGTGTGTGTGTGTGTGTGTGTGTGTGTGTGTGTGTGTGTGTGTGTGTGTGTGTGTGTGTGTGTGAGTGTGTGTGTGTGTGTGATTGTGTGTGATTGTGTGTGTGTGGGTGAGTCCTCCACTGAGAGAGATTAACTCAAACAGGAGTTAAACCCTGTCTGCTCTGCTGGACCTCCTGTGATTTAGGATTTAAGTCACATAAGTGTTTTGTTAGAATGATTAGAGGATTAATGAAGTCTCCGGTTCAGTCAGATTAACAGATTAGAGTTGATACATTAACATGGTCAGTATGATCTATGCAATTTTAACTTGATGGTTTAAGGTCTAGGATGAATACCATGTAACTGTATGTCATCCCTCTTGTCAGAATATGTTTGACACTGAAGCAGAAATTACAGTGGCCTTCAGAGCTCAATATACTGCTCTTTGAGAGAACCAACAGAAATACACAGAACACAAACAAATAAAAAAATTTGCACATGTATTTATCTCACTCCAGTTTGGTACTATGGTACTAAATATAGTGAGGGGCGTAAAGGACCAGTTTCAGCAGTTACAGAATGATACTAAATCGATTCTTTAGACAACAATACAATGTTTACTGATATCACACAGTCTGCCGTGATACAATTCTGATTTCATTATATTCAACTCAATATAATGCAGGATTCTTCAACCGATTTCAGACATTATTATGTACCGATCTCCTCACATATTCTATAACATTCAGAAATAATGTGATTGTTTTAATCAAATCGGTCACCTAACTAAACTGAGCATGGGATAACTAATCTATACCATAATCTATATCATGTCTCTCTCTGCCTCTGGATCAGACATGTTTCAGACATGGGTCAGTTTAAATTCAAAGCACACAGCAGGGATAATTCACCACTCCACCGAAACATGGAACATTTGGGGATATTTTAGCCTAGGTTTAAATAATATGTATCATAGTAAATGGTAAATGGATCGTGTTTACATAGCTCTCTCTCTAGTCAAGCGCTGTTACATTACACGTCACATTCATCCATTCACACCACATTCATACACTGATGGAAGAGATGTTTCCTGGAAAATATCAAAATTTTGTTTTCTGAAAAACATGCCATGGTAATTTTGGATAAAACATATAAATATATGATGAAGATCTTCATCCTGCAGCAGGACACTGCTGCAGGATGAAGATTCAGCTGCCTAGCTGAAAACAGTGTAAAAGTTGTTGGTTTGTTGGACCTTCAGAGTCGGTAAATGATTGGTCTCATGTTGATATTTCTTTATGTTCATTCGAATTGCACATTTCCTGTTTATCTGACAAATACATGGGAATTCATATTGCTCCTCCATTCCTATTTAAAAATCGGGGTGTGGAAGACATTGATAAATTATGATCTATTAACTTCACTTTAATACGATTTCCAATCAACAGAGCATGAGGGCTCATGCAGGCAGGTCAGCTGTTATAATGAGAATATCTGGTGGCGTTTGTATTGGTCCACACTGAGCATGCTGGAAAATTCAAGACATATTTAGCATTTAATTCTGCTGGGGGACAGAGCAGCTCTTAAAAGAAGATTCATTTGAGGTGTTCATCTTTGAAGCATCCATTAGTCAGAGTGGAAACATGGTGAAATTACAAGAAGAGAAAGATACACCAACCACAGCGAATCAACACCAATCAATGACAGCTCATTAAATGAGAGGATGGCTAAACAGCATATGGAAACAGCATCAATGTCAGCACACACACATTTTACCGTCCTGGCTGCTGCTTGTAAATAAAGACTCACACACACTATAGTCAAGCTTCACCTCCATCAAAGTCAGGAGACTGAGCTTCTATTGTTCACCAGGATTTATAAGTCTTGTCTTCAGTCTGAGTATTGTGAAGTCAGTTTGTTTATAGGATGAAGAGTTTGTTCAGCATGAAGGGTAAACTCTGCCTTCAGAAACGTGTCTGTGCGGTTTCATGACACTGC
Organism: Notolabrus celidotus; assembly: GCF_009762535.1. NCBI lineage: Eukaryota > Metazoa > Chordata > Actinopteri > Labriformes > Labridae > Notolabrus > Notolabrus celidotus. Next base: position 26,009,481 of record NC_048276.1, read on the forward strand.
AGTCTGAATTAAAGGAAGAGCATCCAGTCTGCTGCTGGGCTCAATGAGAACATTATCTAACACCTTAAACTCTCTGAAACAAACACACACACACACACACACACACACACACACACACACACACACACACACACACACACACACACACACACACACACACACACACACACACTGTGGAGAACATATTTGAGCAGTAACATGTAAGTGCTAATGGTTCACTGAAAGCAACACAACTATCTGAAGCTGATGATGATAGCATCTAATTACCCTGAAACAACTTCATGAATACCATCACACCTTCTGTCAACAGCTTGTTAGTCTTAAACAGATGAATGTTGTTCACATGGATACATACAAGAAGTGCTGAGCATTATGTGGGTCTCATGAAACCCAAGTCGTACATAGACCTGGAAACAGAGGGCTCATATCCAAACTTTCCTGCTCATCAAAGTTTCAGGGATCACCTCACCCTCAGTTCAGGATTGCCTCATCCTTGGTTACCTCATCACATGCTAATCATTGCATGCAAATTACCCCAGTTGACACCATTATCTCAAGTCCAGCATAAGTCATAATCTAATTGACAGCCCTCTAGTGGGTGATGATCTTGTGTTTCCATGGTGATAATCTAATTTGAGCCTGTAGCTGCCACACAGTGACACCATTCATTTCCATTTTCAGTCAGATTGTATTTCTTAAAAAACAACAGCATGCTTACTGCCACAAGTTAAATTCTGCATGCATGTTAGTAACTTCTGCACATGATTTCAAACATACATGTCACTCTGACTTCAAACTTATTTTGCTGCTGTTATACAACATTTCAAACGCACTCTTATTTCTGAGATACAAAACACAAAACATGAGGTTTGAGTCCTGCAGATGTTGGTGTTGCAGTTTAATGAGTGACCCTGTGAACTGGCCACTTTCTGCCTATTACCACGACAGCCACCAAGCGGCAACCTCCGGTGTAAAAATATGAGTCCAATGCGGAAGTGCTAAAAACTGCAGTTCACTGATGATCAGCTGGAGGCTGGAAGTACCGGAAACCACATACACACCAATTCAAAAAAGACGACAGCCTGGTACAGAAGACGAGTGTAGTCTGGATAGCTCATGTCTCGATCGGCACACACTGTAGGGGGGGTGATTTTTTTTTCTAACGCAGCAATTTCGAAGGTATTCAGATGACGACTATTTAAATGAGAGGCCCAGCTGACTTGATTGACAGGTGGGAACACTGTAGCTGTTGGCTAGGAGGCTCAAAGCCCGCCTCTTTACTTCACAATCGCTCGACAGCAGCAACATGGCTGCCGCTGCCGACTGGCCTCAAAACAGTGCTTCAGAAACTGATGGGTAACGTCACGGATACTACGTCCATATTTTATACAGTCTATGACAGCCTCCTAAGCTTTAGACTCAAAGGTGCCACTAAACAGGGTCACTCCTTAAACCATAACACCGGTCATCTTACCTTCATCATCAAGGATATAGGTCTCAAAACAATACTAGAATGAGAAACTTTACATAAGCAGCAGCAATTCCCTTTGAAGAAATTAGCAAATGACAAATTCATTTTCTGAGATTTATGTAAAATTAGGATTACAGAGAATACAGCAGCTGGATTCAGGCTATACCCCTGATGTCCAAAGTAAGACCCCCATATAGTACCACATCAGATCGTTGGCTAGTTAACCTAATGTAAAAACAGACACCAGCATAAAAACTAGCTAGTAGTCCAAAGTAATCCGATATAAAAAAATCTACTCTCTCATGGTATCTGTGTTTTTTCAACATAATGATTTAAGTGGCTATATGCTAATGCTAGCTGTGTTCTGAAATAAGCTAGTTGGGGAGCTGTGAAATAGCCACATGTTGTCAAATTGTCATGTGAAGATAGCACCATGGGAATATGGTCAATAAAACTTTGATGCTTGAGTATCATTACTAAATTAATATTTCAAGCAAAGACAAATTACTGTCTTAAAGATGTAAAGATTCACTAATTTAAAAATAAACAAAGTGAAAAGGAACTGAAAAATGTTGGTGATCATCACAGGACAGCAGTAAAGTCAACATAAATCTTTTCAGCTCATAGACTGACTTTTAGGATTATATCGTAGAGTTGTTAAGGTATATGAAAGCCTAATTGATTTATTAGACATCACATTTTATCTGTGTTATACTTTCAATTGAATCCCTTAATGAAAGTGAGGATGAAGAGAGTCAGATTCAGCTAAAAAGAAAGACATGATAGTTACTTTCTCTAAACTTGTCTCTGTTCATGAAGTCTTTGTGTTCTCAGAGTGGAGCTCTAAGTTGTCTTCATGTTCTGGAGTGAAGCTGAGGATGAGATCACTTACTGCTGTTGATGATATGATTACAGTGAATCCCTCGGGAAGCTGATCTAATGAAGCATCAACATAACCTGCTTTGAATTCCTGTTGCAGAGTTTGTAATGAAGTCTGGGAATACACAATTAAGAAATGTTATATGATAATGTGATATCAACACAATGATTTATCAGCAACTGCTTTGTTCATTTTTCATAATGATGTAAACTTTGTGATGAGATAATAAAAGCTGTTCTTTAATGAAGTTTGCTTTTAACGGTGAAACATTTTGATTTCTTTTAAGGAAAGAGTGAAAGAGGGTTGTCAGAGTTTATTAGCCAACAATAGTAAACTGTGCTTGTTCCCTCTCAGATTCACAAATTGCACCTTTTGGAGTCTCATTATTCAGAATGAGCAGAGCAACATGTGATTAATTGCCATCTTCTAATTAGACCTGCAGAGTTGGAAGCTTTCAGTGATTTCATCTCCAGGAACATTTATCACATTTACATCCTGATACTGAGATCACTCTCTCTCTCCATCTGCTGCATGTAAGGCTCCACAGAAACACCTACACACACACACACACACACATACACACACACACACACACATACACACACACACACACACACACACACACACACACACACACACACACACACACACACACACACACACACACACACACACACACACACACACACACACACACACACAGTGTAATTGAAAATAGATGGGCAATGGCTCATGGCTTTTCTTGTTTTGGGTTGAACACTGTGTGCAGAGGGACATCAGAGTTTCAGTAGAGACATGTTCACATCCACAGTGAGTCAGTAACCTCAACAAATATGTGCATGGGTCTGAAGGTCATAAATAAACGTGCAGTGAAAATAAGAAGACCCCCTTTAGGATCCTAAATGTTCCACTTTCAAGTGAACACAGAGGAGCAGGAGGTGTTAAACTCTCAGCAGGTGTGTCCTTCACTGAGCATTGTTTCCACATTGCTGCTTTATTAGAGGAGATGAGTGATTGTCAAGTGGAGCACGCTGCCATTTTATGATCTCACACCTGCAAACATTGTTTTTATTCCAGTCCTGTGCTCTTGTTTGATTTGCAAAAAAATCCCTCAGCACTGCAAGGACTCCTGCATCCATTTCTGGAAACATTTTAGCTTCCTCACTTCAGTCAGGTTTCAGGGGCTGCTGTGTTAGTCATCCCGCTAAATTGTCACCACTTGGATCAGACAGTGAGGATAGCAAGAAGTGTGCAACACTGAATCACAGATAGATTAAGAATAAGCTCCCTTTGGTTGTGTCACTGCATCGAGTTAAAGGAGGTTAAAACAACAAGAGAATATCTCAAATCACAAGGCTTGTTCAAGGGCCTTGTGTTTCAAGCTATGGTGATAAAGACTGCCTTCCAGTGTAGGTTTGCATGGAGACAATTTGGGGGTCTCGTAAGCATTATTACCTAGCTCTCTTACTGATCTTCTGGCTGTCTAAGATGTTGATTCTGATTGGTCAAATTCCCTTGACAACAGTTATTAACTTTCACTAACATGAGCAACGGCAGAGGCAAACTGATCACACATCACGTCAAATCAATCCAGGGAAAAAAGTTCTGGCACATTTTGCTTAGACCTTAAGGTAACTTAAAATTGTTAGTTTTCCTTTTCATCAAAACAATGTGGCTAAAACGCTAGTTTCGGTTAGCATGCTAAATCGGCAGGCTTCCCTTCAGGGTTGACAAGACCCCGCTGCTTCGTGTGGGGTCTTTTCTCCCCCTGTCCGAAATCTATTTCCCATAATAGACCCTTCCAGACTTTCACAAAAAGGGGTCAAAGTATAGATACTTGGTCTTGGTGTTGAGATTAAACCTGATCCCATATTGATCATCTTTGGGGTGTCGAAGGGGCCCAGGAATCTCCAATTCACTAAAAAATGTCCTTTATCTTACGGGCTGCTTACTGCTAAGAAACGGATCCTCCTATTTTGGAAGAACAAAGAAGCACCTACTCTCAAATTGTGTTTAACGGACATGACAGAAACACTTCATTTAGAGAGAATTAGATTAATTCTTAAAAACAGACTTGAGAAATTTGAAAAAATTTGGCACCTACTGGTTTCCTTTTGGAAACTCCTGGGGAGGGGTGAGGATGGGATAAGTTCTTGTTTCACTGTTATCTTGATGCTCTGACAAAGACAGTTTTGCCTGATGATAAGGAATGAATAATCTGACTCATTGATACTGTAGACTTTGAGATCAGGCCTTTGAAATGTACTGTTATATGAAAATTGAATGTCTATGTGGATGCTTTGTGGAGATCTTGTTTTCCCTAATACATATATTGAAACACAAAGCATAGATACTTAACACCAAAGTCTGGTTTATTTGAGTTAAATAAAGCTTGCTGAATATAATGTTGCAGTTCTAGAACACATAGTTAACTTTGTGAAACAGCTGTTCTCCGGTTAATGAAAATATTCAGTCGATGCCTGAAAGCTGTGGTTTGGACATGAGTGAGCGTCTCTGAGCTGCAGTGCTGGGATGATCTATGTTTATGTGCTGCAGGTATGACAGGAAGTCTTTCTGAAGTGAAAACAGACAAGCTTCATTGTAAATCCTGCTGTGCAGCTGATAAGGGATTAAAGGGTTTGAACAGAAGCACAGAGCAGCAGGGGGACTAAACATGGACTCTGAGAGTGAGAGACAAAAGGTTTACATTCATTCTCTGTCAGTATACACAGAAACAAACATCATCTACAGACAACACTGACAGCCTGGCAGCTCAGAGGAAGTGGAGTTTCAGTTTCAGTTTTCAGTCTCCATGTTTGGAGTTTTTCTGTATTAATGCAGATTTAAAAGCAGCTCCAGTTTACTTCCTTAATGCTTTTGATCATGAATGTTTTGTGCAGGTCATGTGTTTTTCTTGCAGTGAGAGGCTGACTCATGTTAGAAGTCTCCACTACAATGTGAAATCCACAACATATCTGTCCACAGAGCTGAACTTAAGAAATTACACAACAGTCCCAAAACACTGGCTAAATCAACTCAGGGTTCATGATGAGCGGAACATTCAACCTATCACAAATGTCATAAGTCGATTGTAGCAGAGCAGCACATTCTACAAATGAAAGTGAACTACGACAGTTCAAAATCTCTACAGCTGAACTGCAGTGGAAAAGATGCCCCTCCAAAAACAAGAAAAAAAAACTTATTTCAAGGTGCTTCTACCTTGAAATAAGCAAAAAAATCTGCCAATAGAACAAGTGAAAATTTGCTTGGTAAGATTTCTTAAAATAAGACGTAATACTTAGAAAACTGTGGTCTTAAAATTGGCAGGGAAAACTTATTTTAAGAAATATTTGACCAGTATTTTCTAGCTTAGTGTCTCCTAGCCAGGAATAGTAACAATTAGTATTTTTTCACTCAAAAAAAGATTTTTGCATTAATACATTTCATGTCAACTTCTTCATTTGAGATATATTCACCTTAATTTGAGTTGTATTATAGCAGCACTTCTCTAGGTTTAAGACAATCTTGTACTTGAAATAAGATTACAAAGTTTAATTTGAGCATTTTGAGATATGATGTCTTCTCATAGTTAGCTGGATATACTAATATTCAGTCATGTTGTTTTTTAGGATAAGCCAGCTATGCTCTAAAGTAGGTGTTTCATTGTGTGCATGTAGTTTGAGGATGTATATTTGTATCTGATTTAGAAGAAACAGTGCTGAAAACTGTAACCCACCCTTAAAAAAAACATTTTCTTTCTCTCTTTCTTTTATCAACTTGTTAAAGCTGCTGTGAGGAACTTTTGTTTTGTATCGGTTCTGGTGCCCCCTTGTGGACAAAGTGATACCTCTTATCTCTTGTCCTTTACATGTAAAAGCAGTGTTTTCAACAAAAACCTCATCCTGTTGTCTTTAGATAGTCAACTTTTTCAGGCAATGTGATTATTTTCCATGAAAACAGTCAAATAAAGGCTGTTTCTGAAGCAAGATGTCCATCCTCTGGTCTGACACCTACCCCCCTCAGGGCGGTTTCAGGCATTAAAAATGACAACAGAGAAGGTGTCAGTGTTGCTGCTGATGGTCTTGTTTGCTATTGAAGGTCATAAAGAGGCATCAGTATCATTTTCAGTCTGTTTCTCAGACAGTTCAAAACTCCTCACAGGGCCTTTAAGTAAATTTATCTTAAATTAAGGGGGATAAGACGTTTTGACTAAAAATGAGACAATTTCACTTGGTAAGATTTTGAGTTTTTGCAGTGTGATCTTATCCAACGTGTTACCATTTGACTTTCACCGCCTCTTTTTTCAGTCTTTATACCTTCTGTAAAGCTCCTTTAAGCTCAGTTGTTTTAATGGAAACATCAGTGAACACATCATGAGACCCTGTTTGGACATTTAAAGACTTTGACATGTGGGCAGTGTTGGTTATACGATGAATCACTGGTCCAGGTGTCTGAAGTTATCCCCAGAAAAACTGCATGCTCACACTTTACCTCCATTTAATCAACAGATTTCTCTAATGCATCTTGAATACAGGTCGTGACTTCAGTTTATCACCCTCTCAACTTTCAATTAGTGCCTCTTAAACTGCTATTAATGAATTTCCCAAACAGTGCACTTTCAGACAGTGTGCTGTAAAGTCAGCAAACACCTGCTGGAGAATGTTTAATCAAGTGACAACAGAAAAACACTTTGCTGTTTCTGTCAGCTTCTCAAACACTCCAACAAGTGTGCAGTGCAGAAATAGACAGAAGTATTTGTGAGTGTGTTCAGGATGATGATGATGAGATGCAGAACATTCACAGACTTTGTCAAGGTCAAAGCTGAAGAGGGAGAGAGTGGGCGTCTCTCACTCTGAGCACAGGACAATCTTCCACTCAGAGAGACCTCAAACACCAGAGCTGGAGTGTGTGAGGATGAGTATGAGTGTGTGATGATTACTATGCCCATAAGAGGTGAAGCAAAACAGAGAGATGTAGCCCCTGCAATAATTCAGCAGGAGTACCTTCCTCTGTTGTTATCTGTGATTGGACAGCAGACTCACACTGAGCCCTTTAGACGATAGATTGCTCTGATAGAGTCAAGGTGGCAGCCGTGCCGGTTGTTTAAAGGGCCATTCAGATGCATTCTGAGAGATTCTAGTCTGGATTTATGTCTCCCTTATTGCCGGGGCTCCTTACTCTGGAGCTAAGGTAAACCAGAATGAATTACTGTGTCAGGAAGCAGACTTACTCTCTCCCTCCCAGCCGACAAGACCCTGAGCTGAGCAGGCTGACTGTGCTGTGTGTTTCATTAACACTCTGCAGAGCTTCACCTGTGTATGTGTGCGTGTGTGGAGCCCATTAACAGAGTCATTAGTGGCGCTTGTTTCATGTAAAGGCCAAAGGATCCTCTGGGTGAGAGCAGGATTTATTCATCAGTCATGCCGAGAATGATGAAAACTGTTCAATAAGCCAACTGTTGGTTGTTCTAAAAGAAGACATCTTGATTCTAACAATAGGAACTATTTTTCAGGTATACTTTGCAGCACGGACATGTGAAGGGTTTTGCATGTTTGGAGATGCATGGCACAGCCTGGTTAAGTTTACATGTGTGCAGAAGTTTATCAAACTTGAGAGCCAAGTTGGGGAGAAACTGAAATGATGTCGTCTTTGGAGTTTATAAAGAGCAGAACAACATTAACCACTCACTTTAAATTATGAATGCATCTCACTGACACGTTCATGTTGAATTTTAAATACAAATACAGCTCATCAAAGTAACCACAAGAGGAAAACAGTCAGGTTTTCATCTGCCTCCAAATCCCTGAACAGCTGTGTGCTCACTGCGGCTGTGAGCGTTGTATCACCCTATACCTGACTGCCATATGGCACTGGCTCCACCCCCACCACTGAGTCCATTTTACGGGAATAAATTGGACTCATTAGTCCGTCCAGTTGGTGTGGTTAGAAAACAGAATATGAATTATCCACCAGAAAATGAACCAGGGAGAAACCTGGAGCTCGTTTTTCCTCTTTGAGATGAATCTTTGCTGCTGCTCATGGATGAGGCTGCTCCCCTCTATGATGAGGTTTATAACCAACTTCTTCTCCTTAGTCTGCTTTGGTTTTACAGATTTCTTCTCATACACATGATCTGAATTTAAATAGTGTTTAGCATTTGAGATATGTTGGAAAGATCGCCAGCAACAACTCTTTGTTAAAAAGTGAATGGTCTGAGAAGGTCTGAGATCTGTGTTCTCTCTAAACTAGTTTGGGAAAGTTTCCTCTCCTCTTTGTCTGGCTCTTCTCTGATTGGGTGCACAGTGGTATTATAGTTTGCAGTGAGTCATTAGATTCCATAAGTTCTTCTGTTTTATCTGGACGACACAACCTCATCTGCTCATGTAGAGTTTAATGTTGTATTTTAATGTTCTAGGTAATGTGTTGTACAGAATACAAGCCTGCTGATGCGCTGTGCTTGATATCATTATCTTCTGTTTGCTCTTACATCGGCCCGATCCTCCTCACCTTTACAGAGCAAACAGCCTTTTCTACACTTATGCCTCTGATTTTATCTATCCATCTTTACATGCTTCTCAAAATGAGCATCACAACAAAGTTCTTACAGGAGGATATATTCAAGTGCTGTGCAGCAGAACAGTGTAAACAGCAGGCTGCTGTTAAACCAGAGTTGGCTCTTTGGGGAAAAGTGATGTGGCATTTTAGGGGGAAGTAGACAAGAAAGTCATTCCTCTATTACTCTGAAAATGTTCAGTGTCAAAAAATGAAATATAATGAAACAGAACTTGACAAAAGAGCAATTTAAAAATGCCCGAACATTTCCTTTAGGTGCTCACATTGTACTTGTGTTACCTGAGGGTGGTGGTTAAAGCTCTGCTCTTGACAGGCTGTGGATAAAGTGGCTCTGGGGGTCTGTTATTGCTGTGCACCTTGTTTGTGTGTTATATAGCAGCAGCTGCCCTCTACAAATCATCTCCTCTGCCTTGAATGGGTTCAACAGAATCTTCAAATGCAGTCTGCTTCTATAGCTAGCTTACTGAGGTCAGAGGACCCTCAGGCACTCATACACTCATCATGTGATTTGACTGAGTATCACACACACTGCTACCCAAACTTATTCAGAGCAGACTAAACATCCTGCTGTTGATGGTGAGCGCTGTAGTGTTCACCAACTGAGCATGTGCTGTGTCTCTCAGCATGTTTTAAAGGGGACATATCATGAAAAAACTACTTTTTCAGTATTTTGCACATATACGTGGATGTCTGGAGTATTAACTCACTCACAAAATGTGAAATAAGCCCACCCAGTCCTTAATTGGTGGTCCACTTGAGTCTGATCACCCAATCAGACGCTCTGTTCAGAATCTGCTCGCCTTGTGACGTTACAAGGTGAGTTATGTTAATTATACCTGCCCCCTCACCTGGCATCTCCACAGTCACCTTCAGAGCCACACCTTCAGGCAAACTCTAAAGCCTGTTATGGCTTTACTCTAATGATAAGGAACTGCTAGGCAGTGGCGGAGCCACACTGTTTTGACTTGGGTGGCCAAACTGGGGCACTGACTGTTGAAGGGTTGGCCAGGCGTGGAAAACATTAGGGGCTTACCCCAAACCTAGGAGGGTTACTTCCAATAATCACATCTACTTTATCTTATTTTTATAAAATAATTTAACAAATGTTACATTTTTGTTAACAACGTTAACATTAAAAATGTAACTCGACAGAGTTGAAGATGATTGAAGATGATTGTCCAAAGTCAAAGCATCAACAAAAACAATATTCAAATCCACAGAAACTACTGTCTCTGCAGCTTGCTGAAATGCAATAGCTGATTTGAATATAAATAATGCCTCTGACATGGCAAACAGCCAATCATATTTTAGAATTTCAGGGTGGCTTTTTTTATGTCTGTAATGTTGGCCAGTAAGGCCGGTGATATTCTTTCAGCCATATAAAACAACTGTCGGACATAAGTTCTAAAGCCATATTTGCTCAATAACTCACATTTACCAGCAATAAAACACAAGAAAACATTTACACATGGCAAGGATGTTTCATTTAGACAACAGGGGACTGTATTAAATGGTTGAGAAGGGGCATGATATGTCACCTTTAAGTTAGGAGCAGACTCAGTTCAATACTGATGCCTCTGAACAAAACCATATCTGGCCTTGGATGATCACTTTGGCTACAACAACCTACCCACCAGTCAGAATGTCCCCTAGTGTGTCTTTGTGATATTGTTTGAACTGCAGCAGTAAAATGTGTGTGTCCAGGTTAGTTTGCACTAATACATACATACATTGCACACAGCCTTTGTCAGCATTTCTTTGGAAACACACTTCTTTAGATGTTAGAGATAGTAGAATTGAGAGGAGGCTCTGAACATGATTTGCTCCCTGAGGCCTTGAATCTCTGCACTAAATAGAAACCCTGTCTGACAGTGGAGAGATCTTTACTTATCAAAGGAGTTCATTTAACTTATCTTTCCTACTGAGAAGGCATTTCAAGGTTCCCTTTATTAAAATACTTCCTGAGAGATGAACAATTAAACGTAACACTGGAATCATCTCTGTAGCGATCAGGGCTGAACAGAGTCAGAAAGGAAAAGAAAACCTCAGGTGTGACCACAGCAGCAGCTCAGTTAGAGGTGACTCCGTCCATGCCGCGAGAAACAACACAAATAAGCAGTTTTTTTCCTCTCGCTCTCTTTCCTGGTACCCAGAGCTCGCTCGTCCAGAGCTGAGGTGTTCCCTGTTATGCTCTGACAGATTTCCACAGCTGACACTGACAATCTGTCCTCACCCTGATTTGGATTAATGGAATTCCCTCTCTGTTTCCTCCAGGAGGATGCTGCAGCTCAAAGCTATTTCATCTGTCATGTAATGAGTGGGTGTTAAGCAACTCTGAGTATTCATCTAGTGTAACAGGACAAGACAAATTGTTGCAGTATAGTCTGAGAAATGTGCATCATTTAAAAAGCTTTATGTTGCAGGTTGATCTAAGAAGTCCTGATAAAGAGGTCTGGACCTTTCTGTTGGAGATTAAAGGAGAACTAATGCTCACTCAAGGTTGTCCAACACCACACAGACAAGCAAGGTTCAGTTTTCCATCTCTTACAGATGTACTCTTTGACAACACTTCCTCCTTCTCATACATCGTTAGTTTGGAACAGTCTGTGTTGTTATTTTAGGCAGCAGCACTCAGTTTGTTTTGGGTAAAGAAAGCTTCATGGTTCTGTTTGTGAAAAACAGGACTGGATCCCTTCTCTCCTGCTGGAGGACCTGCTGTATATGTCACCCAGAGCTTAACTACCATGAGGTCAGCTGTTCCTGATAATTGGGTTTACGGAGAGGTTTCTCTCAAATGTTTCTCCTCTCAGAGACTCACTTCTCCAACAGCGCTGGAATCAGATCAAATCTACGTTTCAATGTATTCCTGCTGTCAGAGAAGTCAGAGCTGTGTCTGCTGTTGACACATCTGGAGTACTCTTCTATCAAATGTGTTTCTGTTAACCATGATGCAGGCACGTTTATTTACATCTCTTTGATTAGTGGAAGCTGGAGCTGTTGGACAGCTGCTGTGTCACTGTCACCGTGCGTTCAATAGACAACACAAATGAATGCAGTATTATTTTTATAGAAACTCAGCTAACATGAAAGAGAACAGACTCTATGTGACAGAATAATCCCAGACTCTTCAAATGCTGTCATGATGTGAACCTGACTCTGAGATATAAATACACATTGTAATTATGGCTGACTTTGTTCTCTGATGACGGAACTCTCTCAGAGTTAACCCTCCTGTTATGTTTGTTTCTCTAGCACAACAATCCTGGCTCAATTTGACCTGGAGAATATTCAATTATCCAAGTGTCAGAACCCCAAAAAATTCCAATACACATTTTTTTTAAATCTAATTTTTAACTCCATTAACTAACCATTTAAATATCTAAATCCAGATTTGGTCCATTGGTGTTCTTTAATCCTCACAGATCATTGTTTAATGAGGATATCTCACACGTTTTTCATTAAAATTCATGTTAAAACTTTTTTTAATGTACATCGGAAAGACCTAAATAGAAATACAATAGTTTTACGACATACGTGTTTCTTTATGAAGTAATGTTGATGAATTAACACGACACCTCCTCTGTCACATGCTGCCCAGATTTGTATGCTACATTTAGTTGGTTTCGAAGGCATATATTGCCTAAAATAGATTTTTAAAAGGGTCAATTTGACCAGCAACATAACAGGAGGGTTAACAAGAGACAGAGATCTTCACTCTTCATGATGATTTCTGTTCTACTGTCTGAGCACAACACGGTCACAGAGGCTGTTTGTCCACTGAAGTGTTCTTCCAGAAGGCATCGAGATACATGTGTGTGAACGTGATTTAGTTTTAATCACTAGATGAATGTGTCATCAGATAAATGTTGACACTTTGGTGTGAAAGTGCTTTAGATGTTTCCACGACTAGAAATCAGATCATTTCTTTGTATTCATCACTCACTTCCATTATTTCTAAAATTCAATAAGTGTTTACACTCAACCGGTTCATCAGAGCTCAGTGTAAGAAGATAATTAGAAGTACTACACTTATAAAGATTACATTTTAGAGAGGAGCATCTTTTTTTTTTTACTTTAATCACATTTATAATTTGCTTACACAATGTAATTAACAGCAGTGTTTATTTTTAAGCCTGCTGTTCACAACCTGTATCACAGTTTAGCAGCCACACTGAGAGTCGAAGGTCAAAGTCCACAAATGTTCACACAGAGACCACTGTGAATAGGTTCAATCAAACAAGGTTCAACAGCAAAGCAACCTGCATTTTGATCAAACTAATATAAGATTGAGATCACATTCTATTCTAAACCAACTGCACTGAAGCTGTAGGAGTTTGGCCCACCTGTCACCTTCTGTACTCTCTGATGGAAGTAATGACACCAAATCAATCTCTGTTGATCATACAAACACTCCTTTATTGAGTTTACTGTCAGGGTGTTTATGAAGCTTTGATAGGTCCTTTCATCATTTTGAGTTGCTTTATCCAAATCAAGCTTCACTACAACCCCTGAAGGTGAAGTTCAGGCTCATCAGCACCTGTGAAAGCAATCCAAGGCGACTGTCCAGACAAGCTAGTTTGTCTTGTTTGTCTTAAATCTGGCGTGATGATGAGGCCAACATGAACTGCCTTCTCCAGCTTTCAGAAATAATATCCACACTACATGGACAAAAGTAATTGGCCACACCTGTTACTTATTGGATTCAGGTGTTTCAATCCGGCCCCTTATCTCCAGTGAAGGTACATCTTAATGCTTCAGTATAACAAGACATTTTGGACAATGCTACGCTTCCAACTTTGTGGCAACAGTTTGGGTATAGCTTTTCTATTCCAACATCACTGTGGCCCAGTGCACAAAGCAAGGACTATAAAGACATGGTTTGGTGAGTTCAGCATCAATCAATCAATCAATCAATCAAGCAATCAATCAATCAATCAATCAAGCAATCAATCAATCTTTATTTATATAGCGCCAAATTACAACAAATGTTATCTCAAGATGCTTTACCAACATAGCAGGTCTAGACCATATTATATGTTATATTATTAACAAAGACCCAACAGCAAGATAAGATCCAGTCCCATCTTACTGACAGGACTCAGTCTGATCTCATCTTAATCAACCATGAGCAGAGCACTTTGCAGCATTTAGCAAGTTACAGCAGCAAGGAAAAATGTTCTGCTGAGAACGTTTTGGGGTTGGAAAGAAGGGCAGAGGAAGTTGGAGAGAGAGAGAGAGAGAGAGAGAGAGAGAGAGAGAGAGATGATAGTGGTGAGACCGTCGCAGCTGGAGTCTGGCACGTCCACAGCAGCAGGCCGTCTATAGCAGTGACTCAGAGGAACCTACGAGACAAGGGAGCTCAGGGACTATGGTGAGTAACTTTAATGGGACAGGAAGAGTTAAAGTAAGCGACAGGCAGAGAGAGGGAAGATATAGGACCCCTGATTTTCAGTTCCTCCTGCAGTCTATGTCTATAGTGGCATAAGTAAGAGCTGGTCCAAACAAGAGCCAGCTCTAACTATAAGCTTAATACAAAAAGAAAGTTTTAAGCCTCCTCTTAAAAGTAGAGAGGGTGTCTGTTGCTCATGGAAGCATGGAAGAACTGCACTGGCCCGCACAGAGCCCTGACCTCAACCCCATTGATCCCCTTTGGGATGAACTGGAACAGTGATTGCGAGCAAGACCTTCTTGTACAACATCAGTACCTGACCTCATAAATGTTCTATGAAATGAATGGACACAAATCCCCACCGAGACACTTCAACATCTTGTGAAAAGCCTTCAAGATGAGTGGAAGCTGTTATAGCTGCAAAAGAGGGACCATCTCCATAATAGAGCATGTCTTTAAATACAATGTCATTACAGTCCCTGGTGCATAGTGTAGTTCAGCCACATCTTATACCACATGTTAACCCACTTAAATCAATATATGGAAAGACTATTCTTCAAAAGTATTCGACCAAGTCAGATTGTAGATCAGAATCTTATTTGGTGTTTTGTGTTTGACTTGCCAGGTACATATCATGACTGACCGTTGCTGCTCCTGCACTGAGAGGTTGCTCTGAGAAAGTTTATTCCTTTAACTTTTGCTGTCATGTCTCCAAACCTGCACTTCATGTTGTGTGTTTAATTGATTTATAGATGTCAGGGTGCTGGAGCAGCAGAAGGAGATAATCTGCTGTCAGGAAGCAGAGTGCAGGCTGAGACGGCTGTTTAACATAAAGTTATCAGACACAGATAATCTCCATGCTGATGTTCTGTGTCACAGATTAGAGGTTTGTGTCGATGATAATACAGAGGAGAGTGTTTTAGAGACGACACTGCAGTTCAGCTGCTGCAGATGTCAGATTGATTCATTGATTCTCTATTTTGGCAACAAGAGTCTCTACATTATTATCTTTAATAAAGCATTCTTACATAGTGCTTTGAATGTTTGGTTAGTAGTGTTCTGTTATTGATTTGAGTCATTACAGCCACTTCACTGAAGGTGTGGGATGTGGTTCACTTTTGAATAACTCATCAACTAAATGAGAGGGTTTTATTTTTCCTTTCATTCAGTTTTGCATACAGGGAGTCAGAAGTCAACATCGCACTACTCTCAAATCAACAAAGAAAATACAATTTCAAACTTTAACTTCTTGATGAATTCAACTTTTGGTCTTGTTCCAGGCTACATCATATTCAGAGGAAATGAAAAGTGAAGAGATGAAAAAATCTGATGTAGAAGTAGTGACATTCTCAGTGACCTCTGTCCCCTGCTTTAATGATCACACACGGACACACACTCATAACTGAGGACATTAAGTTGAAGGTAAATGCTAATGGTTAATTGAGATATTGAGGATTAATAAGGCTAATGAAACAATGACTGGACTGTCACCTTACAGCAAGCAGGTTTTAGATTCAAACCAACAGACCAGGTGAAGCTTAGAGTTCATGTTCTGTGTTTACTCTGGCTTCTTCCAACGTCTAATGCATAAAGGTTGTGTTAATATGAGAGTCTTAACACTGCCAGAATTAGTGAAGAGCAGTGTTGTTGAGTCACCAAAACTCAAGTCTGAGTTGATTCTTGAGTTCTGAATGTTCAAAGAACAGTCTGCTAAACTAGCTGAATAAATCCATAGCATGAGAGAATAGACTTAATTTATAAGACACTGAAAGGACAGGGATTTATGAGCTGAATCTCATTCATTTATTACTTTAATTATTAGTCCTGAAGGTCAGGACTCATGTCAGACTGGATTCAGGGTCCTGGCTTCATACCACCAGCACTGGAGTGTGAGTGGTTTACTGTTTCAGTGTCACTCCTGTCCTGTGATTCACTGGTGACAGTACGGGATGAACTGAGTCTCCAAAACAATGTCAGTAAAGATCAGCTCTAGCCACTACTGACTCTCAGGCAGGTTCTGAGTCGAGGGCCAAAGGATGAACATTACTGAACAAGACTTAAACTGACTGTGTTTTCATCAGAGGTATGATGATGATTGACTTCTCATACAGAAATATAAACTTACATAAAACATTGTATAACATGAAATAATCCAACGGTATCAAATAAAAACCAATATAAATACATTTAATTTGAAGGATAAGCAGTAAAAGGGACAGAAGGATGTATGATGAAGAGAATATCAAAGTCCATTTTACATGATACAAAGGAGATGACACAAACAACAGAAGTCATCTGAGCACTGTCAAATCCTGCATCATCAGAAAAACAAATCCATTAATAAGAGCTTCAGATTGTTAGCTTTGCTACATGTGGGGGGGAAATAGCACAGCCATAAATGTTAGAGTTAGCTGTGTGAGGATTTACAGAAATGTGGATATTAGATATGGAGGGACTAAAAGAGCTGAAAGTTTTCTGATTCTCCTTCTGGCTGCATCCAGCAGAAATTAAGCCCTGCTTATGTCATCCACTCCTCTGCTTCTGGTGAATATCCAAACTGAAGCTGCAGTCTCTCCCACAGAGTTCTCTTTCAGATGTTTAAATTCAGCTTTTACACCCTTCCACTCCAACGATATGTGTGTCTTTAGCTGAGGACACCAGACATGCCCTCAAGAGAGGAAATGATCCCGCTGCTTGTATTTCTTCTTCTTCTTTTTCTCTGCTACGACTCAAGAAAGACTTTTTTTCGTCCCCCTGAAGAGAATAAAGCTGACTGTCAGATTATTTTTCCTGTTGTCACTTTTCTGTGGTGTTGGGTGAACCTTAGCTGAGCTCACTGCAAACTACTACATTAATCCCTCCCTCCTGTTGGATTAAAAGCAACTGGTGGCACAACACAAGCAGCCCGTCTATGGTGCTGTGAATGAGAAACAACAGTGGCCCTGACATGTTGTTTTAAGTATGGGACATTATCCAACTTCCTCTTTACTTCTTTCGATCTTTTCCATCAGTCTGACTTTGGGTTTGTTGATTTAGCTCCCTCGTGGACAGAGAGATTTCTCATGTTCCTCAATGTCAGTGAAGAAAGAAATATCCATGCTTAGTCTTCCTCATGGCAGTTCTTGGATCAAATCCTGAGAATGACTCGTTTATCTCTCCTTCACTTATTATTTGTTAACTTAACTAAACTCTACTATTATGTGCTCTGATATTTCTGTCAGATAGTCAGCACAGTGCAAAGTGAGATGTGTTGGTTCAGACTTGTTGATTAGCTCAGTCTGTCTGAGGTTTGAACCTTTCTCTTCATCTGTATTTAATCATGTCTGAATGATCAGGCTTTGTCACATTAACACTGGAGTTAACACTGACTTTGCTCTCTGTGCTGTATCCTCCGCTCATTCAGATGCATAAAGCACACTACTTTAATTCATATTATTCATGATTCTAACCTTGATGCTGCACAGCAGACTGTACAAACGTGTAATGGGGTGTGAAAGAGAGCTGGCGTTCATGGTCGTCTGAGTTCTGCTTGTAAAATAGGTCCAATCATTTAAATCAACGTTAAACTAGTGTACTATAGTTTAACATTTAATACCATGACATATGTAGCCTGTTGCTTTCCATCACATAACATTAAACAACATGCAGAATGAAAGCAGGAACAAGAGGTGACCACGTGAGCCACATGATTTAAAGAGTGCTGAACTGAAAACACCAGAAAGTCATCAAGAGTTGTTTCATGAGCTGATGTGGAGTACAGTGTAGCTGGGTCTTGAAACTGTGTGTATCAATTCACCTCAGTCAACTGTTGTGGACATTGTTCTCTAACATTACAGCAGACAGTCTTTGTCTGGATCGAGTTCAGTGGTGACAGACAGATCAATGCACATGATCGCTGCTCTGCAGGAACATAGATTGTAATACACAACTTCCTGAATCAGCTGTATTGTGGAGCCAAATGAAGGAGTAAATAAAGCAACACTTAACAACCTGTTGTTGATAATCCTGTTTTACTTTCTGCTGATGGTGGAACTGTTTTATAAAAGTCATGAAACACTTGAGTTCATGATGTAGCACTGAGGACGATGTTTATTTTAAACAGTCATCAAAGCAGCATGTTGTGATGAACAGAAATCAGCGGCAACATTTTATTTTTCACCCGATACACTAATTCTTCAGCTGGACTGTTGCTGGACTGTTGCCAGGAAACACAAACATTCTCATTGAGTCTTGTAGTGTGTGTGTGTTCCTGCATGTTTCCACATGTATTCAATGACTAAAGGAAAGCCCTACTATCACTTTCTTTGTGATTCTTCTTTTAATTAAATCCGTCAGTGATGAAAACAGATCAACAATGAGTGAAGGGATGAATCCAGTCGTCTTGTTAACTCTCTGAATACACAATCTAAATGTTTCTTCTCTCTGTCTTTCTTTCTCTCTCTCTAGGTAAGTGAAACAAATCCCTCAGACTGATTGAGAGTGGACTGCCTCGAGGCATCACATTCACCATCATACCCAGCTCTGGTACAGTACCAGCCTTCACACTACACAGCCTTTGTTTCTCTCTCTGACACACACTGACTGAACTCTGATGGCTGACTGTTGTTTTCAGATGTTGATAAGAACAGTTCATACAGAGTCATATGAGTATGCTGGCTGTGGAGAGACTGCAGTTGTAGAAGTTATTGTGGTCCATCAGTGAAGTCTTGAGAAGTACAGAGGATCAAACTGTTTGCAGTTGATGATGTACTTCATTTTCATTTGTTCTGTGATTCTGTGGAGTGAGTTAGGAAAAGATACAAGTGTCTGAATCAGCAGCTTCAGGATATTTTGTAGTGAAAATCTTGTTCAAATTGAAGACCTAACTTAGCATGTGTTGATAGAGAGCCGGAGCAGACAGAACTAACAGTTTAATTTTGATGTTAGATGTTTTATTTGGGGGTCAATGTTACTGTCAGTGATTTCTGCCATATTGAATGAATGAATGGTGCCTTCAAATGGGGTCTTTCTTACAGTGTTCACGAGAAATGGCCATATGAACGCCCCCCTCGAGTTCACGAGTTGTGACGTGTCTTATTATGTCCACGGATATGGTGGAGCCCATGGACTCCACTGTCACGCTAATACATTAAGCTATTATGTAAATTATAGGGTCTGTAGTTAGAGGAGCAAAATTAGCTAACCTTAGTGAGAGTGCAGCTTCAACAACGTAGTTTCACTTATGTCAGCCATGTACAGGACCAAGATGAGTCATGGCAAGTGTTAATCTGGATCGCTAAGTTTTTTGTTCCTCTGCACAGAATTTCAGCACCTATAAAAAGTTTTAATATTAGTATTAGCATTAGCAATGAGGACAACGATTGAACTTTTGGACTTCATGTAGCATTTGCCTAGCAATGGTGTTACCACTTGAACGCCAAGCTACTCATTCACATGACTTCTCAACACGACCACGATTTTACAGGTTCGATTTTAATGCAGCAAAAGTGTTGGTTAGCAGTTGTGAAGTTGTTTGAATCTTGTGTTTTTGTTTGCTAAATAAACAGAGGGGTTATTTCTATAAAGGAAGAAGCTGTTACAGAAGCTCCTCTCATGCTCTGATGTGATTATTATCACAAATTAAGCAGCTTGTTCACATCATGACTGTTCACGACAGAGAGAGCCCTTTGGTTGGTATACAGGTGTGTACATGAATATGCAGAGAAGCCTGCAGGTCAGAAGCATCTGGGTGATGTAGAGAGGGGGGCAGATCACAGGAGCAGAGAAAACCCATCCAGAGAAATTGACAGAGACAGTAAGAGACAGCTGGGCTGAAGCTCTCTGCCAGTCGACTGGCTGTTCAGGAAGCTCTGTTCATCTGGATTGCACCAAAAAGTGCTTCAAGCGCTTCTCTGGGCACCTTGAGGGGATGAGCCGCAGGCTGTAACCGCTGAGGGGATACTTCAACTCAATGCAGAGAGGGTTGCAGGCTTCATTAAAATGAACATCAGTTTAGTGTCATGTTGTTGTTTTGTGGGAATTGTGGAGACTTTTCTTTTTTTAAGTATCAATATCTCCAGGAAACAATTGTCATTATGCAGTTAGGTTACAGTGTCACACTTTAATTTAGCTTTCTCATGTAGAACAGCTCCTCTAGGATGCTTCTTAAAAATATTCATGTCATCAAAAGAGAAGAATGAGACTCACCAAGATTTTTATTTCTATTTTGATATGGGCTTTTATTCAGCTTCATCATTGAACACGGACAAATACAGCAGAAACAGCCTGACAGGCTGTGAACAATACAAAAAGAGTCTCCAGATGACCTTCAGTAACCCTGAAGCTGATTCATCCAGAGGTCTGCCTCCCCAGAGCTGATGACTGAAACAAGTGAAAAACAGAATACAGCAGCTTCATGTTCAAATAATCAAATAATATAAGTGTCTCTCCTCCTCCTTTTCAAAGCAAACCGACCCAGTAACTACAATCAGTATAATAACAGGAGCAGTTCAACCTTCAAACTCTGTATGCTGCTCTCCTCTGCGGGGTTTAATAGCTGCTGCTATTACCTCACCAGTTGAATTAAATACTTTTCATGATGTACTGTTTCATGATGAAGTTTAATGATGATGATGTTACATGAAACAATAAGAAAGAAGTGAGCTAGAGGAGTTTTAATGTCCAACCAACAGCTGGTGCTTTAGAAAAAAACAGATAAATGTGCATGTTAGAGGTAAAACACAACACTCGTGTAGACTGACAGAGGAGTTTAATCAAATAGGGGAAGGGAAAAGGAGTTGTCAGAATGTTTTCACTTTCTGTGTCATGTAAGGCAGCTCCAACAGTTTACTTTCCTGCAGCTGTGTTTCCTGATGCCTGGAAATGTTTGAACTCCAGCAGTGGATCACCTTCAATGAGAACTAAATGAACACACTTTAACATAAAGAGTAGGTGGGACACAGTCACATGCTGACATCAGTGGGTGTTTTAACAAGAAGGAAAAACTCAAACCCAGAAAAACATTTGTGTATCAAACTACCCTGAAAGAAGAAGCTCATGTTTCCTCTCTAACAAAGAAGAGAGCCATGTTTTGGAGTATTAATCCAGCTTAAGATAAACAGTAGTAATGAGACAGCCTCATTGTCTAAGCTGCCTCCCTCCCTCTCTCTCTGTATGTGGCTGGGAGAACACAGTGTGTGCTGTGTTGCCAGGATGCAGCTCTAACTCTTGTGGTTTTGTTGGCTGAGATTCTTGCAGGCCCGTGTGTCGTGCTTTTGTCCTTCCTCCATCAGCCCGTGTCAGCCAAAGACGAGAAATATAGAAGGTTAGATGGAAATGTGGAGCAACAGCTGTTATTGGATGACCAGCTAGGAGAGTGGAGATGGATAAGGCTGGTGGTGGAGGAGCTTTGGTGATGGTTGTGTGCAGCCTTTTGTTAAAGACATAAGGGTCATTGATGATGAAAGAGTGTGTTCTCTTCTTATCGTAGAGCTGCAGACACTCAGCAGGGATCTCAAGGAGCTGTAAAACATGTCTTTATCTGTTTCCTGGGGCTCATAAAACCTCGAACAGAGTGTACGAGCAGAGCAGGCAGATGGCCCACAATGTCAGGTAGACTTTATCCACCTGTGAACAGTGGTGTGAGATCAAAATGTGGTCAATTAATGTGATGTAAACCAGCTCAGAGGTGTTCTAAAACCAGGTGGCATCTCATTTGGAAAGCAAAAGTTTATCCTCAGGATCAAGTTTGAATATTCGGTTATGGAATCTTCTTAATCCCACTTTCGGTTTGGTGATATTACTGTTCGTAATGTGTGAGGACAGAAATGTGTCCACCAGTCAAGCTTGTGCATCCCGGTTTCCTCAGCAGGAGTTATTGTGAATGTGAGCTGCATATCGATCTGTGTGTTTTATCCATGCAATCAAGAAATGATAAGACCTGTCAACATGAAAAACTGATCACCAAGAGCTGTTTATATGTTTTAAAGAGCTTTCTTCCTGTTGCTGCTTTTATTTTAGTGGGGTTTTTTTTTCAAAATATGAACGTTTTATTTTCTCTCAATAAACGTGGCGCAGCGTAACATTGAGGACAGTAAACACATCTTGAGACGATGTGTCTCTAACTCAGAATTGTTAAATTGTTGCTCCACAGGCGTAAAATTATCACTTTGTCTGTTTCAGGGAAACAACAAGAGGTTTTGATTGTTTTTCATGAAAAGGCAGGTTACAGATTGGAGGTAGTTGTTATACAGTCGTCTTTTTGATTCTCGTGTTGGGAAACAGTTTCTGTGTTTTTGTGCAAATGAATCATGTCTAGATTGTCGACAGTTTTTCAATCTGTGAAAGTGAGATTGATTTTTCACGTTTGGTTTGTGTGGACTATCAGTTTCTAGTATTGGATTTTCATTGCAGCCATTCAGCAGTGAAGCAGCAAGTGTTTGATAAAGACAATTCAGCAGATATAGAGGAAACAACAAATCTTAAGAGATGCTCGGAAAAAACGTATCTCTGAAAAGTCAGGAAATGAATGCTCCTCCTTTCATTTCTGATGCGTTATGAGGTCAGAGGGGCATGCACAGACATTTTTGGGAAAGAGGGTAAAAGTAAAAGAAGCCCACCCAAACATTCTCTGTAATCCCCACCCTGGAGTCACCATTGTCCATTATGACACAGTACTGAGTACACTGTGTACAAACACTTATTCCTTAAGTTCAGTTGTTCAGCTCGGACATATTTCTCATACAGAGGAATCTGTTTTTTGAGTTTCCCCACCTCAACACAGGAGTGGTGTCAAACTCTCACAGGGCCTCTGATATGCAGGACAAACACCCAGGTGAGCCCTGACTGGCACCGAGAGTTTGAGTTCAGACCACAAGAATCTCAAATGTGGATTGACCAATGAAATTTTCATCGCAACAGCAAGTTTTAAATGTTGATATCTGAAACACAGCTTTTTGATACCATAGCCTATGTAATAGAAATGTGCTGAGTATTGTTTTTCTACTTGTATATACTAGACATCAAATAATGCACCGTCATCATGCAGTAGTTTTATTGTAACTCCCTACACTTGAACAAAAGTAAAGGCTGAGCTGTCTGAGGTTTTCCTCTCCCACACAGTTTGCCAACTCCCACTGAACCCATTGAGTGGACATGTGACCTGGTGGTCTGAAGGGACCTCACCAGGGAGGGCTGATTAATAAGCAACAGGGATAGTGACTTCAGCCTGAGTTCATTCAGCTGGTTGTTGTGTGTGAGGAATGCTGAGAAACTCACATCTCACGCTCTTTGTTTCTCTGAGAGCAAACAGTTTCTAGAAGCACCGCTGCATGTATATACTATATGAGACTACGGTGGCTCTGAAGGGCAAAACACAACAACAATCCACAAAACAGAGAGGGTATGGACAAAACCTCTTGTTTCTGAATGGACAGAACTGGACAGCTCAACGTCATTTTCTGTTTCTAAAACTTCTACACAGCTAAGTCCCTGCACAAATTTGAAACTGAGTTGGAATGAAAGAGGAGATGGAAATAATAAAGGGATATTTTGACAAAGGATACACATGTAATGTAGCCTAATAGTCCTTCTAAAAAAAACTACAACACAATTAAAAGGCCTAAAGAGACAAGCAGCTCCATGGAGTGGTGTTCAGGGCTGCTGCCTTTCAATGCAAAGGTCCTGGGTTTGAATCCTGGTTGGGGATGTCCATGGGCGATGGAAATGAAGCACTTTCATTCCACTGGAGTGTGAACTGTGCCTTTAAAGCACAATATCCAAATGGTGGAATGGACTGGGCTACAAAAAAGAGGTCATAGAAGGAACCCAGTGGTGTTGAAGATATGCCTGCTACCTTTCAATCTGACGGTTGTGGGTTCATATCCCACTAAGCGCTTTCAATGTGAGATGGAAATGAAACACTTTCCTCACAATGTGCATGAGCTTTTGAACTATTACAACAAAATAGTGGAATAAAAAGACCAAGCAAGAGCATGAACTGCCGAGCAGCCCTGCTGTGTTGAGGATAGGCCTGCTACCTTTCAATCTGATGGTTGTGGGTTTATATCCTACTAAGGGCTTTCAATTTGAGATAGAAATGAAACACATTGCTCATACTGGATATTGAATAGTGCTTTTGAAGTACAATATCCAAATAGTGGAATGAAAAGGCCTACAAAAGAGAGTTCATCGAAGCAGCCCTGTGGTGTTGAGGATAGGCAACATGTTGTTGTGTTTTGCATAATGTTGTTGTGTTTTCTGAAATGTTGTGCTTTGCCCTTCAGGGCCACTGTATGAGACTCTGTGGCTTAGGGAACACACATGAAGAGCTCCCTAATGTTTTCTGACTCTAAAAATGTCAAGTGAAAAAATTCACAGAGGCTAAGAGTCAAAGATTTGAGACATTTCATTGGATATTCTTGTTCGAGGCAGTATAACACTATGTCTGTGTCTAATCTAACATGAAGTCCATTTTAAAACAATTATCTATGTTGGAGATAATTGAAATGAGATGAAAATGTTTTCCTAATGACAAGGAACAAGTCACTCTTCAGGAGAAGAAAACACTCTTATATTGTGACTTAAAGGATTTAAAAAACTGTTTTCTGCTTCAGTCATCATGTTTTGGCTTCTTTTCTTCACCCTCCTGTTTGTGGAGAGTTCTCGGTCTTCTTCCAGGCAAATTTACAGCCTGAGATATTTTACTAAATATTTCACATGTTCTTTTGATCTCATCTGAAGTCTCAAGTGAGGGAAACTGTAATTTAGCCGTGCAAAAGTTAGATAACCTACATTAATCTGCCCAGACCGTTCACATCCACTTTGATAAGAGGGCCACCTGAGACTCGACCCCCCTCGTGCATTAGTAGCAGATAGATGTCTCACAGGTGGGGAGCGGAAGTGTGCAGCTATCTCAAGCAGTGGTGTGGTGGTAATTTTGGAGCAGATGGCAGAGTTAGTGATTGCAAAACACATGATCAGTGGAATAAACTGTGTGTGGTTATCTGGGGCTTGTTTTGATTTGAGCACCAGAGATAATATTTCAATTATTGCTCCACTGATGGTGCTGGAGGCCCCTCAGCAAAGACCTTAGTGATGTAGTCTGAGAGTGTTAATAGGAAAGAGTGGTCCTCCTGAGAGCAGGAGTCTTCAATTAATTTAGAGTTGTGTTTGTTTATCCTCTTTAAAAAAGCTCAGAGTTAAAGTCACACTGCAGCCGATGTTCAGCTGTTCTTTGATTCTCTTTGAAATCCCCATCCAGCCCTGTACACTGAGAAGCTGCTTGCTGTGGCTCTTTTTGCTTGCCCTGCTCAGGCCCTGGTTAGTTAATATTGCTTATGTCTGAAATAAGGGTTGTCCCTACACAGAAAAAAAAAATCACTGATAGGGCTTTTATTTTGTAAAGCATGGTGGAACCATCACCATCTTTATACTTTATGCAAGTGTGACATAAATGTAGTTGATAAAAGGTCAATATACTGTCTGGGGTAAGAATGGATGAGCCTCCTATTCACTAGATCTTTGGTGCATGAGGTGCATGAGATGCAGTGCTCACGCCAGCAGTCTGAAGCCTGTTAGCATGCACACTGAAGTGAAAATGCTGCCATCCTGCAGCTGTCACAAACTGCTCTTAAAGAAGGAGGATGCATCAGGACCAAGCGGCAAACTCCGGTCTCAAACGATGAAGCCAATGCGGAAGTGATATAAACTGCAATACATCGAAAATCCGCTTGAGGCTGGCTGCAGAAACACCGGAAACCACATAGATATGAATGGGAAAAAGACGATCTTTGCAGCATTAATAAACATGTTTACAGCCTGGTTCAAAAAACGGCTTGGCCCTACAACGCTAATCTCTCTAATGGCATACACTGTACGGGGGGTGAATTTTTTTCTAACGTGACGGTTAAGAAGATATTAATATTATGAGTTTTGCCCAAATAAGGACATGACTGACGTGAATCCCGGTCGGGAACACACAGCCATTGGCTAAGAGACTCACACTACGTCACACTCTGCCTAGTTGAGTTCCGCATTACCAATATGGCTGCTGCCGTCGATTTGCTTCAAAACAGCTCTCAGGAACAGATGGGTGACGTCACGGATACTACGTCCATATTTTTTACAGTCTATGATCAGGACACAGAAGTATTAACTTCAGATGTCCAGCTGACAGACGGCAGCTTTTCAGAGTTACTATTAAAAGCTAACACATAACTGTTGACGCCGTGGGAAGACTGAAAATAATGATGCATGCTGCCATGCATTTAATTCACATCAATCCTGAGAGTTCAGTCCTCTGATGGATTTGAACTCTTTTTTGTGAATCTGCCTCTGTGTTGTGCCTTGAGATGAGCCTCCTGAATGTTTTACCCTTATCAAAACAGATATTAGCTTCATATTAAAAAAAAGGAGGCAGACAGAAAAGTGTGGGGAAAAACTTACATAACATGAAAAATCTTTGAACATTTTGGAGCCAACAGCAGCCATGTTTGTATAGAAATGTTGTGGAACCTTTTATTTGTCTTTTGCATCTGCATGAGAAAGATTTTTGATTCAAAGGTCTAAGTGCCACTACTTACATCCTTTTTTTGTACTGGCAGCACCAGTTTTCTATTCAAACCCAATGTGATTCAGCGTTTCCAGCACTCAGCACAAAAAAAACACCCTCAGCGTCTGCGGATTTTTGTCTCAGCACTCTCAGTTGAAAACAGTTCAACTTTTGGAACACTGCCATGCTCATCAATGTACTTTCTTGACCACCAACCAATCAGAATCAAGAAGGGGCAGGACTTCTGGGATCAACTTTGTCAACAATAATGGCAGAGGTCCATACGGGGGAGAAAAGTTATTACAATCATTTTTTCGAGGAATAATTTCCAAGTTTATTTCTGCTGCTAATGCTGACAAGATTTCTATTAGTAGTTTTTACAATTTCTTTTTGAAATGCCATTGAATAAAAGCAAGTATGAAGCATACAGAGCCTTTCAAAATAGACGGTCACTACTTAGGGAAATAGAAGTACTGCTGGACAACTGCTGGACAACTGCTGGACAATTGCTGGACAACTGCTGGACAACTGCTGGACAACTGCTGGACAATTGCTGGACAATTGCTGGACAACTGCTGGACAACTGCTGGACAACTGCTGGACAACTGCTGGACAACTTTGTAACCTAGCAACAGTAAACACTGGTGAGAAGCGCTCTGAAATTGAGGTCGTGGGCGCTTTGAGCACAAAAACACGGCAGCAGTAGACACGGCACCTAACTGCTGCCACTTTCTTGTCTAACAGAGAAGTTGATGATATTAGAAATCAATGTGTTATTTTGATTGCTGTCGGGGACATGGTAATAATACATCATTTGAATATCCTGTAGCTAAAAACATACCACCTACACTCCCTCAGATCTACTTGGTAGTATTTTGTACATGTTAGGAGGACTTTGTCTGAAGTATCATCAAATATAACGTTTTATATTATTATTGTTTTGTGCCAAACAACAAACTTAACAGGAAAATATGAATATGGCTGTTGTTTCAGGACTTTATTTACAGCCTAACTCTCTCCAAAGCTCTCTGCATGCCTTCACAGAGCTCATTAAATTTCATGGAAGCTTATGGAGGCCTCCATTATAATTAATGCTCCACGCCTGAGTGGCAATTTTAACAGTCTTTAAATGGTCAATACAAAAATGAATGTTTCTCATTAATCAGAATTTCATTCCTTCTCAGCTGCTCACTGAGCCTGGTTAAAAACATTTTACTCATTTAGTCAAAAGACGTCGTCCCAGACCGATCATTAACTTTACTACTCATCTCTTTCTTTTATGTAGCTGACTGAGAGTAGTGTGCATGTGTTCAAAGTGAATTAGATTACAAAAAAATAGTTTTGGTCAGTGTCAAATCTGCAGAACTTGATATTGATCGGATCAGTGTCACTCACTACAGATAACTCATCTCCCCTCCTCCACACTGAGCAGATAACAGGCAGCAGTGCTGTGATGCATCAGGTCGGGGTCAAACAGGGAGCAAGAAAACAAGCCCTTTTTAAAAAGATGTGGTTTTGTTTTCTTGGCTTTTTTAACATTTATAAATGACATTAGATTAAGCATATTAATTGATAGTTGAACACATTTTCCTTCTCAATATCCTCTAGCACTTGCCTTTCTTGCCTGTGCCATGGGTCGGCCCTACTTTTTATCATCTCTGAAATCAGTGTGATCTTTTAAAAACTGCTTTAAAGCACTAGTAAGAGACACATATAAACTGAGGTGCAACTATACCTGTCCTGCCTGCTGCTGCCATCTTAGCCTCTCGACTTCATTCATCAATCATCCACACACACAGCTTTTATAAACACTCATGATATTAAGCTCTGTGTTGTTAAGCCTCATAAAACCTCAGCACTGCTTTGCTTTCCTTCCACACTGCTCTCTCTCTCTGCTCATATTATGAACTCACCTCTCAAGAGAATTCCAATTTTCCAAAGAGAAACTTTGTTCTTCACCATGAATCACAGCAGGCCGATGTTTCCTCTCCCCCTAATTCCATTTCAGAAAACACTTACATATCATTCAGGCAGCATGATCATCTCCTGTCACTCCATCTTTCTGTGACATAGTTTGATCATTTGCTCAATGATCTTTCAGAGAATTCATTAAGGTCACAGGAGTGTCCTCTTACAGAGCATATCCTCATCACCCGCCTCTTTGTCACCCACATGGTGTTCTATGAAGCATATATTCCCTGTGTTTAGTAATTCATTTAGATTGTCAGTGATTGAGGGCTCGGGACTGGAGCACAGGAGGCTCTACTTCAACATGAACTCATTCTTTAACGATATTAGGGTCATGAGGGGAAAAAACTGAGCTGGAGGAGAAGACTAATATTTCCAGACTAAAGTTGCAAATTTGTGAGGAAAAAGTCGTCAATTTGTAAACAACACAAACTCGCAAAATAGTATTTTTCAGAGAAAGGAACTTCACTTTGAAACATCCTGGTTATGGCACAGATGCAGGGGATCTGTTTACACCAATTGACAGGGTATGACAGAAATACGTTTGTTATAGTTAATATTGCTATGATGGGGACACGCACAGCGAGATATCATCTGCATACAGTAATATTTTGTTAGAGATATACTCTGTATTTTATCCATCTATAACGGGACAACAATGAACAACCTCTGCGAGTTGCTCAAAGCTAAAGCTATCAGTAAAGGCCTGAGCAAGCACCCTGCCTAGCTCCTCTTCAAAGCTTAAATTGGTCACACAGCATTCTATTGCACATGGGTTGCTCTATAACCTTGATCCAAACAATTAGGTCATCACCCATATGGTATTTTTCCAAGACTGGAAATAATTATCATTCAACTTGGTCATATGCCTTTGTAGCATCTAGACTCAGTACTTATAAGTCGATTTTAAACTCTAGAGGAGTGCACATTATCAAAAAGGTGTTTAAAATTGTGGAGAGAGGTTCCTCCAGGGGTAAAATCTCTCTGGTGAAGCAGTGTTTAGTCATTATGCACCACATATCTGAAACAAACTCCCTGAAAGCTGTATGTCCCCTCCAACTCTCACCTCTTTTAAATCAAAGATTAAGACCTTTCTATTTACCACTGCCTGCCTCTCTTAGCTCATTTTAACTCGCTTTAAATCCAAATTTAAATTTTATTTTTAACATATTTCCAATTTTCCTTTTCTTTTCTGTTTTATTATATTTGTCATTTTAACTGTGTTCTTTTGTGCTGTTTCCAATGTTTCCAATGCTTTAATGTTTTAATGTAAAGCACATTGAGTTGCCCTCGTCTATGAAATGCGCTATACAAATAAAGTTACCTTGCCTTGGTCTATGAGCACAGGTCAGACCTCGAGGAGGCTGAGTCTTCTTGCACGTGTTTTAGCAGGATTATGTTATCCACATTTAGCAAGGAAATAGGTCTGTAAGTTTTTCCCTTTCTTCGGAAGAATATTAAGCACGGCCTCATTCAATGTTGGTGGTAACCATCTGTGCCCTTGTCTTTTGTCCAATTTCATTCCCCTCTCTCTCTGCTCGGTGATTCTCAAGTTTTGCCTCCTCAACGCTCCTCGAGATCTTGGCATTTCTCTGACAGCTGTTCAAATTGATTAGAACATTTTTTATACTTTAGGTTCAAACTCGACATGGTGTCAGAGGTGCTGGTTGCTGATTCAGCTGTTTCCTTCACATTCTTATTCTGGATTTATATTTGTGTTTTTAAAGTTTTGATGGCTGAGTCATTTCTGCTTTCATTGCAGCTATTTCACTTTTCCAAGTGATTGTCACAACAGCAATCCTCTCATCGTTTTTTTGAGTCCTTTTCCATTAATATTGCTCATTTTCCAAATGCATAAAATACTCCTGATATTGTTGTATTTGATTTTTGGTGCCAGTAATCTGTCTTTGTTTTGTATTGTAGTTTTAAATGTAAAACTAGAGCAACCAGTAAATGTGTACTGCCCAATCATCACTCAACTCAAGTCACCTTTCCCAAATGTGCAGAATTTCGCTGTAAACATCTAGCTGCTGTGTCAAGTTTGTAGATCATCTTTCAGTACTGCCCTGCTCCTTTCAGACACATCATGTATCCTCCTCATTTATGAACCTCCATCTATAGTTAGATGGATAATGGTCTCATGAATGTGTGTGTCTGAGTGAGATACCCTCAGTGGAGGAGCTTTCAGTCCAGTCGGCTCTTGACTGGTTCAGGACGGTCTCCTGCTTTGATCTCCGTACTTCAGTTAACTGGATGCTGAGGGTCTGACACAGAGGATGGCAGCACTCTGCTCCAGTCACTGCTGTTTGTGTCGATGTGTTTGAGTCACAGTGCATCATGGGGACAGCCTCTCTTTCCTTTTCACTTTTAGTTGCAGAAGCTTTCTGAAAAAAAGTCAATTTAGCGGGTGGATGTGCATTAGTGCATAAAGGACAAAGTGTTCTTGTTTGTATTTTTCACTCTGAGCTCAGGGGAAGAAGTGGATTACACAGATAGGATGCATTGCTGTGAATCTCTCTCCAACTGTCAGTATTTCTGTCATTGGAAAATCAATGAATGTATACCACTATGTTTCCTCAATGGCACCGAATTAATCCTTCCAGAGTTGCAGAATGCATCTTTCAGTTTGTACTTGATATGGAACATTTCAACGTGTGGTGTTAATTCAAGCAAACTGTTGTCCTTTGTGTTATTTTGATGAAGCTTCTCAAAATGAGGAACGTTTTTTTTCCTTCGCTCTACTGTTTTGTGTTGACATCATTATATGGACTGTGGTGGTGCTAGTGCATAAAAATTAAGTTTTGTCTGAAGTCATGGCACCATCCTGCTTTCACCCTCCACCTTTAAATACTGCATGTCCTGGCTTGTAGAGAATGATTAGAAACAGCCTGCAGCGTTTTAAAGTTTTACTTTAAACAGAAGTCTAGGTTAATTAAGTGTTGTTTGGATTCTAAGAAGGACTTTCATATGCACACATACATTTACGATACTCGCTTGAGGCAGGCCATCTTCGGGCAGATAAGGACAATCAGGATTCTGGTGGTGTTTTGCATAACCTGACTTCATCCGTCACTCTCACTTTATGGATTGCTTTCCCATCGTGCCATTTAATTCATATGCAGACGAACAACCGGTGTGTGCATGTTGCCTTTTTGTGCTTTAATATCTGCTTTATGAGAATGATAACAGCAAATAAGACCAGAATTTTACACTGAATGGATGAGCTTGAGGTGAAGTAACAAAAACAGTGGAGTAAAATGAAGCTTATAGACCCTCAAAAACTAGTCCAATGGATACAAACAAATAGACAGATCCCATTTAGAGACTCCACAGTTGAACCAATCATTTCATTCTACATGTAGTGCTCTGTCAGTGTTGATCATCACAAGGTTTGTAGTAACCATAGAATATCAAAGTAGTAAATATTCGCTGAAGCACCCTTTGATTTATCTCTGGAGTGGTAGTTGGGGTATGAATGTGTAACACCTTTTTTTCTGCCCAATAGAGTTCCACCTTTAGGATCCCCAACCGTCCTAACTCAAGAACTACTGTGGTCTGATTAGCTAAGGAGTGATTTAGACCTGGTATTAAAATGCTTCCTGGGTGATCAGATCACAAATCAACAGCTCTTTGTTCAGACAAGTGATAAAGAGGAGCAGGTGATTATGGACTGAAGTTGTGACATTATATAAAACTTTGATTGGTCATAAAGCCTGATGTTCCACCAAAGAAAGACAAAGAAATAATGTAATTACAAAAGCACAAAGACACCGTCTGCAAAACCAACAAAGGACCCTTAAATAATCCATTATGAAATATCCTCAATGGCAAAGTCTTTACACACACACTGTTGAAATGGGTGCTAACAATGAGTTTAATCCCTGCTGGGAGGTAAAGACACAATACAGTCAATTGTAATTTGTTGCTGCTAGAGGAAAAATAAAGCTTATTTTGTTTGTCTTAGCAGACTTTATCTGTCTGTTTCCAATCACAGATGCTGAGCTCTGAGCTAACATGAGCAGAAGACAATAGCTGTTTTTATTTAACGGGTCCACAACGTAGCTTCACCGTCATCACGCCTTTGTGCTGTCATATTGATCCTGCGGCAGTGTTTTGTTCTGGTGTGTGATTTCACATTGCATAACATTGTTACAGAAATGCGAGGGGTAAACACACAACAGGAGCTTCACATACACACACACACTCTCAGATATCGCACAGCGCTGTATAGCCCAGCTCACAGTTATCCTGTCTAACCTCTGTACCATGTCTGATAATATATACTATGCCTGCACAGTGATGGAATCACCTCCTATCACCCTCACACCTCTGAGACATTTATATCAAGCAGCTCCAGGGTTCAACTGGAAGCATCCTGAAACCACCTCTTAGACGATCTTGGCTCTCTTCTTTTGTTACACCTCAGAGAGCGATTTCTGTGTCCATATATGTCCAAACTATCCTTACCAAGGGGGTTCTTTCAGACCAACGTCTCCAAACAATCCAGGTGTGATATAACTGTAGGCATCTGTCCTCAAGCTGCTGTATTTAGAGTCCTGTGGGGCACAAATTGTAAAATTGTTATTTTGTCTTGTTGTAAAACCCTGTTTGATTGATGATTAGTGATCAGAGCTGACACTCAGAAGAGAGAGTGTGATGTCCTGACAGCTGTAACAGACAGGACATATCAGAAAGAGTGAAACAGAATATCTAATGTGGTCATTTCCTCTAAATGACCGAAACCTGAGAGCATCAGTGTGTTATACAACAAATGTAGGCTGAGCACAGCCAAAGAAGAGCTCCTCTGAGGGTTTAGCTCCAAGTCAGTCAGGGTCAAACTGCTATAAAGGATGTGTCAAAGTTTGGCATCAGGACAGACAGGACCATGCTGCTACTGATTCTTACCAACTCAGAGAGGCAGCCAATCCAATCCACAATGAGATCCCTCTGGAGTCTGACCTACCTGCACTTCTCCTCAGCCGAGCCTGTAGTTGACATTTGTAAGAGGGAGATGGTGGTATGTGTTTGCACCAAAGCTGCTGGGAGATGGAGGGAGGCAGAAGAGCATGCGGAAACTCTGAAATAGTGGAAGAATACACTGGTGAGGCATCATAAGATCAGACCATTTTTATTTGTTGCACTCCTTTTCATCCTTTATGTATTCATTCCCATTTGTCCTTTCGGCTGTACATTGTTATGGTTTAACTTTGAACTTTATGTAAAGCCTTTTTAGATTTTTTCTTTGCTTTCTTGTAATAGGTGTTGAAACATGAGGAAAACCTGTATGTAAACTGTAGCATTAAAAGTAGTGTTTCACACTCAATCAAGCAAGCACATTCATAAATACTCATTAGGAACTCAATTATATGAACAATAAATTGCCCTTATTTAAGGCAAAGTAAACAAAAGTCTTGATATGCAGAAGTGCAAAAAAATAGAAGAGGAACTTAAAGTCAGTTACAAAAGATAACCAATGCAGCTGATTACATAATTAATCATATTGGTATTCAAGACAGGGAAGAAGAGTCTGAATATAAATGAACTGGAAACAATGGCCTGAAGCTTCAAGCTTTATTGTCACAGCCTGAAACTTCAGTTCGATGTGTTTTTCACATCACATCTGAATTCATGCCAGCACACAGCTGAAGAGAGAATTTATTCAAAGTAGCTAAAACTGTCTTCATGAGAATCAATATTGTCTCAGGGGAGTTGTTCGGTACATTCAGGGAAAGGATTGATTAGTTGTTCTTGCAGTGGAAACAGCAATAATGGATGCAATAGTGGTAGTATCAGCAGTGAAAGCAGTAGTGCTTTTTATGGCTGACATTAACTGTAGCAGCAGTCAGGAGTGTCTCTGAGGCCAACAGACACATTTAGTTACAATACACTGTTGACCCGGTTAACGTGAAGTATTCTGTCATAGTCAACTTCAATCACTGGTTTAACCTGAATTCTATTTTTAAAGATGTCTTTTGGCTCCTTACATTTATTTTGAAGGAGAGCAGTAGAGTGACAATAAAACGAGTGAAGAGAGAGTGTGGACGACAAGCAACAAAGGGGCAAGGACTTGAGTCAGACCACAGACTGTTTAATAAATGGACGTAGTATCCGTGACGTCACCCATCTGTTTCTCAAGCGCTGTTTCAAAGCCAGTCGGCGGCGTGAGCCATATTGGTAATACTGAACTCAACCAAACTTCTGTTGAGCTAGTGTGAGGTAAAGAGGCTGGCTTTGAGCCTCCTCGCCAACAGCTACAGTGTTCCCGACTGTCAGTCAAGTCAGTCATGTCTTTAAATGGGCAAAACTTTTAATCTTTATATCTTCTGTCGTGTTATAAAAAAATCCACCCCCGTGCAGTGTGTGCCGATAGAGAAATTAGCTCTTCAGACCTAAGCTGTTTTTGAGCCAGGCTGTAAACATGTTTATTAATGCTGCAAAGATCGGTTTTTTTTGAACGGGTGTGTCTGTGTCTGGTGTTTCTGCAGCCAGCCTCAAGCGGATGCTCAATAAACTGCATTTTATAACACTGCCGCATGGGCTTCATATTTTGAGACTGGAGGTTGCCGCTTGAGTCAGACCGCTTGAGAACTAATCTTATGTATACTTGCCACCAACAGAGCTACACCAATGCCCCAGCGACGCTGATCTCAATGGGTGCTACATTAAGTGCTACTGCACCCTGCAGAGCACTTGCTACAGGAATCTGAGATCAGAGAGCTGTGCTTTATATGCATCAGATGAGGAAATGAGGCACTTTGGTTTGAGTGAGCCACAGATGTTTATGTTCTGTTACTATAAGACAGGAAACTCTTTCATAGAGTAGCTGAGTTTCTTCTTTACATTTGCTGTAGAGATGATGTCGAAGCTTTGTCTTTTATTTTTTCGGATTTTACAAACAGTTACCTGTATTTACAGTCTGATGAAGTCTGGTTTGAACTGATCTTTGAGTTAATTTTTAGCATGCATCCACTCAAGAACTCTGCACCACTTCTGCCGGCTTTGTCTGCCCATTTATATACATTAATTATGTCCTATATTATGTCCTATAGCCAAGTACGCTGATACTGTGATCATACACATTTTACATAAAATGCACAATTTCAGATGAATAATTTGAAGAATTTTCATAGAGAGGATCTATGCCTATACTATGCAAAGCAAACAGAAAGAAAACCCTCAGTGCCTTTGAAAAAAATTTAATTATTTCAGGGAAAGGAGAATCACAGTAAGTGTGAACATTTCATCTCAGGAAAGCAAACCTCCATGTGTAATCTTCCTCTCCCTTTCAATAGCTGTAAATTGGCACAGAGCAGACCCGATGTCACACAGGGAAAAAACTGTAATCTGACTCTCATTATGACTCAAACAGCACACAGCAAACACATGAGACTTTTTAAGAGCGTGTTTTGGAATTGGAGGTCCATTATTTTCCCCTTTTATTTCTGCATTCATTCCAGGCTTGAAAGGCTCCTGTTGAGCTTTTTTTTTTTATTTGTGTTGAAACCTGGTATCACTCTCTCACTCAAGCACCCCTGCCACCACCCCCTCTGATGTATACACAAGCAATCATAAAATGTCCCCCCTGCCTACTTTCAAAGTAAAGCCTGTATAACAAATCACTTTGAAGGATCTCTGAGGATATGAGAGTGTCAGAAAAGATCCTGGAAACTTTTTCCATCCAAAGTGTCCATGGGTTCTTGTTAAGCAGAGCTTCAGTGAACAAAGATGACTATAAAAGTCATCCTAGGTGGTTTCCTGCAGTGAGGGACATTGGACTTTGAAATTTAGTTGAGGATTAGAGCGGGATTAATACAAGCATGGGAGATAAAAGGAGCAGCATGTGAGCTGGGATACCCGTGTTGTACAGTGTTTATATTCAAGAGATGTTCTTAACAATCCCAGCTGGAAATCACAGATTCATGGATTTTAAAACCTCTCATCGCTAGTTGACTAAGACTTAGTCCAGGGTTTTATTAATATGTTGATTTAAAACATGATTTCATGGGATTATGATGGACTTCAGTAGCATGCTGTGGAGATAGTGTGCTTGCTGTTTATTCTGCATTTCTAAGTACCAAAGTGTTGGAGTGGTAGTCTTACAGAGTGTGAAACAGCTTTTAATCCGAAGCTGTTTATTAGCTCCTAACTAACCAAGGCTGAATCCCTTGGCCTGCAGTTGGCAACCTTGTATAAGCCAGCTTCAGATGGTCACAGTGTACGTGAAGACACAATTTACAAGGAAGTTAGCAATGTTGTTTGGCTGCAGCTCATTGGCCCTTGTGTAAATAGACTGTGTTTATATAGCTCTCTAGTACTCTGGCCACTCAAAGGCGCTTTTACATTACATGTTACATTCACCCATTCACAACACATTCATAAACTGATGGCAGATGCCGCTATGTAAAGAGCCCATCAGTTTTGACTAATCCCATTCATATACTGATGGTACAGCATCAGGGGAAGTTTGGGGTTGATGTCTTCATGCTGAAAAGGACACTTTGGCATGAGGACAGCAGGAACTGGGATTGACCCCCCCCACCTTCCAATTGAGAAACTACACATTAGTATTACATATGTAGTACGAGGGTTTACTGAACCATAGGGTAATAAAAACAATGGGACTGGACAGATCCAGATTGAGTCCACCAGCATTCAGCCACAGGACAGGCCTGTCCAGTTAGCAGCCGGCCACAGGACAGGCTTGTCAGCAGCCAGCCACATGATAGATTAATCAGCAGCAATTTGATGGAGAAATATGAATGTCAAAGCTTGGCGAAATTGAATGGGCTTCTCAACTAAAAAATGAACCACTCTGCATGGCTGTCAATAATTGATAAAGATTCTGTCGTGAGGTTATTTTCTCTACACTCACTTCTTTGTGTAAAACACAGGCAGAATCAGAAAAATAAGATAAAGGTGGAATTTATTTGTTGCTGGTCTCCCATAGTGCAGTGCAAGTAAAAAGTGCAAAAAACAAACAAATTCTATTCACAAAAATGTACAAACAGAATTCCAACATGGCACGAGTCCACAATCATTTGAAAATCACCATAGGAAAAAACATACTAGTATTGGAAAAAAAACAAACAGCTGAGCGAGTTACCTTCTTTGCAACACAATTTAGACAAGACTTGGAGAGAGCCCAAAGCTGCCCAGTGGCATCAATACTTACACAAGTTGAATCAAAAGCTTTTCATTTGAACATTTAAGGCATATCCACATTATTAAACCATAGCACCTTTAACAACGATATTATTAACATTGGCATTTTATTTTAACCTAAACCAAATTTTTGAGCAAAAAATTACCTCAAGACAAAACGATGACACTTTGGAAACCATGTGGCATCTTCCGCCCGCCATACCTGCCTATTTACTTTGCGGAAATGGAACGCACTGTTTCCTTATTTCAAACACGAGCGGGCAACTGCGGAGCGCAGATTCAACGCACTCTAGCAGGTAAGTCAACCCTATAGTGTGTAAATGTATGCCTAAGACAACAGTAGAGCTCCCAGGTGTGTACCCCTGTTTACTGAATGGAGAGGGACAGTTGAATACTGATGTTGTTTACCGGCTGGAAGGAGAAACTGAGAAACTGACGGAGAGGGAAAGTTGTGTGTGTGTGTGTGTCTGTGTGTGCCTGTCTGTGTGTGCCTGTGTGTGCGCGCGCGCGTGCGTTCCTGCTGGCACAGTGATGGTGCCACTCAGATGCAAACAGGGTCAACAAAGATGAGAGTTATTCATGTACATTCATGTGTTTCAAGAAGATGGTACATACCCATTTACACCTGGGCCCTTGTTGGAGATTCAAATTACCCCCCCCCCCCCACACACACACACACACACACACGCACATTTTACCACAATAATATAAAGTAGTTTTATTCAAAAAATAGTATATGTGCATGTGATTAAAAAAGATAACTTGAAATGTAGCAATAGCCTACATCTGTTTTCAACAGGTTTTAAACTTGAAACACTCTAACTTAATGTTTCGGAAGTGTTATGTTCATTCCATTTTACCTCGGACTGAACTCAGGGTATTTATTTCCACTGATAACTCAACAACATTTATTTTCTGATTTACTGGTTTGATTTTTGCTTTACCCTCATTTCATGTAAAGATTTCATTAGTCTACATTCTTTATTACGAGAAGACATTCTGTAATTAAAAATGTAGACCTGCAGTATCATTTTTAGGATGATGAACTGTTTCTGTAATCTGTGTAACCATGGAGACATTCAATATGTATGTAATAATGTCCCTTATTGACAACATGTATAGATTTATGTCTGCTGTATATGGAGTTTTCAAATACATCTCTTCCTCCTTATTAGCACACATTAAACATTTAAAGATTGTACTGTGTTATTCATATATATTATATTTTGTGAAGAAAATCTGGGACTGTTTACCTGAAAATAATTAGCTTTAAAGCTGTTCCCCCTCGGGTCAGGAGGAGGAGCTGTGTGTCAGGTCATTCTGGTCTGGTTCACCTTCCCGTGTATCTCAAACTCCACCTGCAGGCCCCTCTCCATTATGGAGAGAGTAGCAGTCCTCATTATGGCAGGCAGCACACTCCAGCTACATTAAAACCCTCACTCCAGGCTGCCTGATGCTCTGCAGTGTTTCAAGTGTAGCATTTTCATTTTTAGCTGAAGTTTGATGTTGAAGTGTGTCTGACTGTTAGAGAATCAGTGAAATATGTTATTGGTTTGGGAACAAAGGGTGCACAGATTAAGAAAAAAGATGGGACTACCACTGAACTGTAATACAGATTTGATTAATATTCCCTCGACACAGATGGTTATCGTGGCTTTATTAACTGCTTTAATGACTTTTTGTCTCTCTGGCTGTTTGCTCTCTGCAGCCTGTTTCAGTCTGGCTCTTCATCCAGCAAATAAATGTAACTGCATATGCCTTCTACTCTATCCATTGGGCTTTGACTAAGCAGATTATCTGAGCATATTGAATTCATAGATCATTGTTGCTGCTGGGAGCTTCAAAGTATGGTTAATATTCTGATTCTGGAGATCTGTGAACTACTTCTCTGTTATTACAGCAGTGTTCACAGAAGAAAAGTGACTCTGCTTGAGGTATGAAATAACTGCTGAGCTGCTGACTGAAGTATTCTACTGAGAAAAGGATCAAAAGTTTTTGCTTGTTTGTTTTTAAATGGTACAGTTTTTGTAAAGATGCATTAGTTTGCAAAAAGATTCCTTTTCTCAGCAACTCTGCATCAGCACTGCAGCAAAGTCATCACACCTTTTACAATTTGCATGTGCACCAGTGTTTTACTGGTGTCACAGTGTGCGACTTTGGGCGACTGTGCCTTGCAAATTGCATGTACAGCAACAACATTGCACATGACAGTGCACATGACAATGCTGGCCTGTCTGTCGCCTTCTGTGGCGTCATCTTAATATCCTTAGTCTCTTTCTTTCTGCCCTCTATGGGTCTGGCTGTTTTGCGCAATTACTTGTATTGCTTTTCCATACGTCTGTGGCCTGATTTGCAGTGGTAACAGAAACAACAATGGCTACAGAAACCATTTAGTTCCTTGTAGATAAGCTCATGGAACTAAGAGTTACTAGTTCTTTTGGTCTAATAGCACCTTTAGAAACACACAGAGGGAGCACCATCGAATTTTTCCTTCGCGTAATGGTGATTAATTGTGGAATTTCCCCATCCCACTTTTCTGCTTGTGTATGTTTCACATTGCAGACGAGGTGTGACAAGGGCAGAAATAACCTTCCTTGAACTTGATGTAAGCAGCTCTTACTTTGTATGTAATCAGTACACTGATCAGGGTTCTTCAGGTGCTGGTGTGATGGTGAAAGTCAGGACAACTCAGTTGGGAAGATCTTCTGTAGCTTTGAAAGTCAGGTTTGTCAGATTTATGCATAAAGAATGTAATGCTGTGCTTCAGTGAGCACTTGAATTGATAAACAGTCAGAGGTTTCACACTTCATGGCTTTTCCAACAGTTTAAAGAAATGAATCATTTCCTCTCTAAAAGAGCAACTTTTTTTTCAACTGCCTCAAAATACTTATATAAGGTTGCAAAGTTTTGTCATAACAAATATTTTGCTGGCCAGGTTAAACACATTCTTGCGGTGTGTATGAGGTGTCTATGAGGTCTGCACGAGCGAGTCAGACTATTAGGAGATAAAAGGCAGACTCAGCATTATTAACTTCTCTTTGCGATATCAGACTTTAATCTAAAAAACAGACTAATCAGTGAATGGATACTTTTCTGAAAGAGTTAGGTCCTCAAAAAGAAAGGTGTCAAGGACAGGGTTTTGAGCTGGTCAGGAAATTACAAATAAATCATCAATAATTCAGCCATATCCAGTAGTATCTCTGAAACGCATTAACAGTGACTGAGCCATTGTGCTTCATATCAGCTATAGCCTGACATTGTCCAGTTGGTTTTTATGAGACACGGCATTCAACCTTGCTTTCTGATAGTTTCATTCCAGCCACGTGGATTTTCCTTTGAGTCCTGTTCATCACTGTAACTGCATGTTACATCTCCTCTTAACCTTTTACTCACTGACTGTTTCCTGTAAGTTCTTTCAAAATAAGCCAAAACATTTTAGTCATTAAGTCGTTGCCTCAGTCGCATGCATTTTGTCTACACTATATGCAATATGACTTAAAATAAAATAAATAAACAAGAACTGACTCCTTGGGAATTTCGAAATGTCCATTTATTTATGAACACGGATGGATTACCTTCTCTTTTCCTCCCCTGTCTTTTGAACTGCTTGTTAAAAAACAGTGCTGTAAAATATGTTCTGTCTGAAACTCTTGTACTTCTGATACCTCTGGAGTCCAATAAGTACTAAAAATAGAGGAAGGATAAGCATAGCACAAAGAGGACGAGTTGAAATGCTGAATTGAAAGAGTGATTCACTTCTATACCTGCTGGCTTTTTTATAATTCAGATAACAGTGTGGTTCATTTACAGCCCCCAAGGGATCTCTTAGTGTAACAGAGTCTCAGGAGAAGAGACATGGGGGCTCTTTGGATGGGGGTGGCCCATTCGTTT
Organism: Notolabrus celidotus; assembly: GCF_009762535.1. Taxonomy (NCBI): domain Eukaryota; kingdom Metazoa; phylum Chordata; class Actinopteri; order Labriformes; family Labridae; genus Notolabrus; species Notolabrus celidotus. The sequence goes on from NC_048276.1 coordinate 26,051,344, forward strand.
TTGTACTATTTGCATACACAACATCACAATTTTGGGTATTTTTGCACTATGTTTTGAATTATGATAAACACTGAGTGTCTGAGATCACAGCAGTAGCAGTAATGTCTTTAGAGTTTGTTATCTCAGCTCAGTCTTCCCCTTCAGCAGCTCAAACAGTATATTTTGATAAGGTAAAAATATCATAAGGACTATGTCATGCAAAAAAAAAATAAAAAATGAGAGAACTTATACTTTGAAGACGCACTTCCATTTGGTTTCTGATTTTCTGATTCAACTCCTTAAGAAAGTCAGTAACAAACTTTGGCGTTCAGGGCGACAGTGAACTCTGGTTGATCAGTGTTGCACACTGCAGCCCAGTTTAAAATGCTTTTACATTTTGTTTTCCCAAAGGTCTAGAGGTATTGTAATTGCCTTAACAGTATCTATTACTGTTGTTAAGTCTCACTTGTGACAGCAAGTAGTACTTTTCTCAGTCCATGGGCTGTTAGAATCACTCATTATTTAGTTTGGTTGTATTTTTGTCTCTTTGAAGCCTGAATTGCACTGCAGGCAGAATAGCAAAGCTATGTTGCATCTGCAACAAGTGCAAAAACAAATTGGCTTTCTGTCTGCAAAGTAAAGTGCTGAATACGTATTTACATCTGGATGAGTTCGTGGGTCAGAGTCTCTCAAAATTTGCCAAATTACGTGGCAGGTTCGGCTCCGTCCGCAGAAAACTGTAACCTAGCTTGCGAGCTTTATATCTGAGAAGTTTCTCAATGAAGCGACTGAACTGACCAGCATCCACTGTGGCTAGTACAGTTAGCGTTTACATGTTACTCTTACAACCCTACTTCAAAACTACCATCCAGAGCTAGAGAGAACACATCTTGAAATATGAAGTTGTGTTTAAGTTTTGAACTTTGTTATACGGTGAAAATAACCAAAATGTCAAGACTCGAGAACAATTGTATGCACTGTAGAGGACATTTATTATTAGGCTGGTTATCATTAAATATTTTAGCCCATGTGTGAAATAAATTAATACAATATGTTCACGTGAGAGTCAGTTCAGTTATAAAAGCTCAGTTTTCCTGGGTATGAGTGGATCCACATTTAACAAAATTGTTCTCAACACATAAAAGACATGCATTTCCTTTTGATCAGAGTAGCATCCAATCCTCAGTTTCTGTGAAACTCTAATAGATGTTTTTTTTCCTTCCTCTTAATGACTTCACAAAATGAAATAAGATAAAAGAGGCATCAGACACTTTAATAAACACGTTGTTATTTTTGAAATTGGCTTCCATTTAAATATAAATCTGTTTTCTCACGTTAGTGTTCTGAAGCATCTTTGCAAATAAAAGATCTGTGAAAAGTAATTACTGCTCACAGTCAGCTCACCTCACAGCATGAGAACTGTGAAAACTGAGGCTTTCCTTTTCACTCTCACATGATTATTTCAATATTTCTGAAGCACACATCAAACAAGAACAGGATTTTTTTTTTAAATCCAGTGACAGTGTTTGAGTGTTTCAGAGTGTATATTGTGCTAACACACACACACTGGGAAATCAAACACCCGTATTTTTCGGCTCTGACAGTAATCAGAGTAGATTTTGATTCAAGCCTCCTCTTGGAGGTTTGTGCAGTGTTGTTGATTTAAATCTTCTCAAACTCATAATGGAGATAAATGCACAAAGCTGAGCTGAGATTATGAGCATTAAAGGAGAGTCAGAGACCGAGGCAACAGCTGCCTAACAGAATGTGTAATGCTGAGTTTCTTTAAAATCCAGCTGGATTTCTTATTCAGGGTTTGTTGAGGTAAAGTTTCCTCTGCATGATAACCTCTCTGCGCTTTTTAAAGTTTGTGTTTGCAGGACTGACTTTGCCTGTAGTCACAGTCCAAGAATCAGTAATGTCTGCAGAACAATCATTACAAAGAGGAGGATCTAATTAGGTTTGCTCATTGCTTGAGTTTATTGTTCCAATTTTAAGATAGATTTAAAAAAAAAAAACACACGAAAAACTAAACAAGATTTTGTGTCATTGTATCTTTGACATGAGAAAGCTGGATATCTGTGATTTGATTTTTCAACCTGTGTTTTAGACAAGCATGCACCTGAGCACAGTTGTACAGGATCTTAATTCAATGTCCAATCAAATGATTTCCGTCATATGTTTTGTGCTATTTAAAATGCAGATAAAATGGATCAGACAGTGGCTCAAACAAGCTGCATAATGTTGTCTGCATAACCTTGAATAACCAAAAATAAAAAAGTCAATAACTTGTAATATTAACCATAACCAGTTCACGATACACAAGCCTTACTTTGCACAGATTATAGGGTTCCAAAGCATGGAGACACTCAAATAAATGGCATCACAGTAAGTAAGGGATAATGTTTGGTTGACTTTATGTGGAAAGTTTTAAAAAAAAATTGTCCCACTGATTCCACGGCTGTCAGCGTCAATGGATTTTTATCCTAATCCTAATGACGATTTAACATGAAACTGTCCTCATTCAGCTCTTCTTCTTGTCTGAGCTCTGCAGTTCAAACACCTTTAAAAATAAATGAGGCAAATGTCACAACTTTTAACATTGCTGCTATCGTCAACACTGCTCATGGTTGAAGTTTCTTTGTTTCTTTGACTGGTGAGTTATAGTTGCTTTTACGGCTCCACTGCCATTGCTAATATTGCTGGACAGGATCTAAAATGAAAATGTCCGGAGCCAGCCAATTTAGCATGCTAACCGAAACTTGCATTGTAGCCACATTGTTGCGGACGGAAGCTAACGGTTTTACCTCACCTTACACTCTATGGTGTCAACAAGCAGAAGCAAAATGATTGATTTGACATGACGTGTAATCATTTTGCCTCTGGGGTTGCTCATGTTAGTGAAAGTTAATAACCGTTGTAAAGGGGTTGTCAAGCAGTTTTGACCAATCAGAATCATGCATCTTACACAGATAGAAGACCAGTAAGAAAGCTGGGTAATAATGGGATTTAAAGCATGAAGACACTCTAAGAAATGACATTACAATAATATGCAGCTGATGCAGGCATTGACAAACACATTCTAAAGAGTTCTGCCTTAAAATACTGCATGTGTTTACATGTAATAAGTGATCCTTCAAAAGCATAATAGTGTCACAGTGTGACAGAAATCTTGTATCTTCAAAATCACTGCTTTCCAGGAAGTGGAGGGAAACCTATGTTTTTCACATACTAAGTAAACACTGCATGACATTCAACCACAAGCTTTAAAAAAAATAATACCATCATTCATCAATTTCCATCATTCAATTTTAGAAAGCCTACTGGCAGGCATAAAAAAAGGCAATGATGAAATGTGGAGATACAAGATTTATGCCCGACAGCGACATTTTTTTATTTTCACAAAAAGGGTTAATGTCCAACCACCAGGTGATTTCAGGTCTGCCTCTTGCAGTCCTTCACACTGATGTCTCCTCTCTGTGCCTCAGAGGGATTTACAGGCAAACAGCCTCCCTCTGAAAGAGCAGCCTTGATGATGGAGCCCTTGCATCACAGAGTCCTGACACCCACGATCTTGGGAAATATCTGCCAAACACAGCTGGTAATGATGAATTTCAATGCAAATGGCAACTTGTTGGAGGAAACTCATTACAGCCATCACTTTGCTAAATTGCTCCAAATTGAAGATGAATCCCCAAACCTGAGCTTATTGCAGAAGAAGCAACAGAAAGTGGAAAACAAGGTAATTACTCAGTTTACCTCCTACAGTTACCACAGCCTGGGGAAATAGAAGAAAGGTGCCTGTTTTCATACTCCACAACATTTCATACTTTATGAATTTAAATTTAGTTCTGTGGTTGTTGTAATATGGGAACTGCAAAGTTGGTTTCCTGTTTCTCAGCTCTAGGGATCTTATATTTCTGTTGCTCTTTGTCTGCGAATCCATTTACATGCTTTTCAACGTTGTTTCTTCACCTGCAGCACCTGGTGTCTCAGTAGGGTAACATGGATTGAAAGTTTAAGTTGCAGTAAGCAACATGAATGAAAAGTAAGAGTGGGGAATGCTGGGAGACTTTGAGACTAGCATGGGAGTCTTGTGCAGAATACTGGTGGTGAAACAGCAGGACAACTAGAGGTAGAGATAGAGGTCTGTAATGTAAACTGTTAAGTATAATAGACTCACACGGAAAGACTCCTGTGGTGTTACTGACCCCTGTGCATCCTTTTGCAATGCCATACTTCAATGTGAACTCATAAACTGTGCCCCCATCATTACATCATTGCAGTATCAATGTGCGAGCACTTGAAGCTGTATTTAACAGTGAGTTGATCATCGTTCAAACCATCAGTGTGTTGGTCTTCTGTTTGCTAGTTGTCCCACACTCCTCTTCACACATCTCTGCTGTGGAAGAATACACTTGAGAGTGTAGCGAAGCAGTGAAAATCCATTCACCTTAAATGCTTAAAAGCTGTACTTTGTCAGAAATGATCCACAGTAAGAGGTAAATCACAGCAGGGTTACAGCTATTATTAATCACTTCAAACCACAACCTGCTTCTCTGTGTTCATATTCCAGCCTGTTTCACTTTTCCATCCAACCTCTGCAGTCAGAGAAGTTAGTCTGATCCTTAATGAGGAGATTACAGACTGAGCAGTGTTTCAACAGTTATCAGCAGCAGTCTCAAACAGTCCTGCCACCACAGTGGGATATCCCAGGAGGTCTCTAAACATATGCAGTAATTAAGTGCTCAGCTCATTCTAACAGGATCCTAAACTGTTTTTTTTCTTCTCATTCTTGGCTCAGAAGGCAGAATAAGAAAAAATCTGTAGCCTACAAGATGTAAGCACAGAGTGGAGGAGGACACACAAATGGTTTACACCCCAGCTAAACACCTTCAAAAATAACTTTGAGATGGCAGGAAGTAGCAGCCACTGTCCCTGAGGAGTCTAGCAATTAGATGCCAGTGTTTCTTGACAAAAAATGTAATTAGCTGAGAAAGAGGTGAAAATGTGGTTGTCATACCAATAGAATGTTTTTGTGTTAAAAAAGACAGGACTTTAGAAGACTCGTCACTTTTATGAACTTGGGATAAATATCTGAAAGTCTGTTGTCATAACTCTGTTCTCAGAAACAGGCGATGAGTTCATTAGCATAGTTATCAGATTCGTCCTCACGCTGAGTAACTGATGGTACGGCAGGGGTCTTTTCAGGTCATCTAGATGGTGACTGATGAAGAGTGGATACTCGTTCTTTTTGGGAATAATGGTGATCTGTAATAGCTCTGATTTATTGATTCTGACATCCAAAGTAGACACTTGTTTTATTAGTAGTAGACTAATGTTTTATTTATGCTATGGTCTGTTTCTTTTAATGTGTTGGATATTTTCCTGTGAAGCACTTTGAGATTTTATTCTGTGAAAGGTGCTCTACTAATAAATTTACTTACTTACTTACTTACTTACTTCTGTGTTTATACGCAAAGTGAAAGTCATGGTGGGTAATCTCACGCTGAAATGCTTTGAGTTCTTCAGATGTGCAAATGACAAAGAACAGGATATCAATGTCCCTCTATCGATATTTCATTCCAGAAAGGTGCAGATTGTTGTTGTGTGTCCTTCAGTTTTCCACATAAGCAAGTTGACAGAGTTTGGACTAAATTGACTTCCTATGGAAACAGCCCCCTCTTTTAAATCTGAGATCATTTTTGGTAAGAACTGTTTCAGGTCATTTCATGAGTAATTCCTGAGGTGGCAGTTGTTGTTCCCTACACCTCAAACAATACTGCAGAGCCGTCTGTGAGGTACATTAATGTAGATGTTTATTTGTTTAAATAATCTTTAATAAAACATAAAATATGGTCATTTCTGAGCAGAAAATATTTTAACCTTTAATAAAGGCATGTGTCAAGGAATGCAATTTTACACTGGCAGCCCCCATGACCACTGACACTTACTGATGCTTGTGTAAGACAGTTGTCCCTCTGCACTTCTGCTTCCCCTAATAGTGACTGTTAAGTTTGTTTAAACATGCTCCATATGCTTCATGTTTGCTTTCATTTGATGGAATTTTACAAAGAAAATGCAAATGCAGTTGTTTCATAGCATTAGCAGCAGCTCTAGACCTGATAATTGTCACGAGTTATTCCTCAGTGTGTCTCAAACTTCCTGACTTTGGCTGGTCATTGATGACAAGGGGACATTTATGAGCACAGCAGTCCTCCAAAAGTCAAATATTCAACTAAGAGCACCATGAGCACCGTGACACAAAACAGCCAACGGTGAGGGCAATTGTGTGCATACAATGCTGAGTGCTGAAAATGCTCAAATAGATTGGTTTTGTTTAGAAAACTGGCACTACAGAAGCAAAATGTGCCATTAGTGGACACAGACACCAAACTATTGTTTCATTGCAGTCTATTATGAAAAACAAACAAAAACCAAAAACATGGCACTCTGGAGGCTTTTGGATTTGGAGAGAGGTTCCCATCATGTGTTGCTTTGAATTATTTAAATCCCCGGGCTGCAGATTGGCCTGGTGTTACAAAAGTTGATGCTATATGCTGATGATATTTTATTGTTTGTCACAGAATCTGCTCGATCTATGTTTGTACTAAAAGAAAATGAGGAGGCATCAGGGTTCCCACGCGTCCTGAAAAACCTGGAAAACAGTTGACCAGTTTTCCAGTACTAGAAAACACCTGGAAAATGGGAGAAAAAGTCAAATGTCCTGGAAAATCACATATAGTCCTGGAAAATTATTCCAACATGGCTGCGTGCGACCTGACCCTATTAAAAAAACACATCCCCATTCATTTGAAGTTGAGTGCACGCTGTGCTGGAAAAGACAGCGACACTGCACAACTTTTTTCACATCTTCACTCCTTCACTAATCATGCATTCACAGAAAACGGGGGTATATTGTCTAGTTTTATGGTACATTAACCTTGTAGAGTGCTCTTTTGATTCAAAGGGCCTGATCTACTAAGATCCCAAATAACGAGCTCTAATTTGCGTGTGCAAATAATAATTTTGCACATGCTAGTTCTGGGCGTGTTGCGGGTGATCTACTATGACTGCGTGCGCAAATGATAACGAGTGCAAAAGTGGTGCGGACCGCCCTATTTTAATGAGGATTTTGCGTGTGCTATCGGCTGTCACCATGTAGAGTTTGAGAGAACAGAGTGGCCTTAAGCGATAAATGAAGTTTGAAGACATGGAGTTGGAGGTCTTTGTGGAGGAGGGAAATAAACACATCGGTGAACTCCAGCAGAGACATCTAAGCGTTGGAAATGCGATTTGGGAGGCCATCTGTGAAAAGGTGAATGATGTGAGAAAAAACAGAAGATCTGCCAATGAAATAAACGCATCTACTCTTCTCCAAAACGCAATCAGTGTTTTGATGGAGTTTAGAGAGCGATTTGATGAGGCTTAGTCTGCCACTCTTGCTCTAGAAAAGTTAGGCGTCACTTGGATGAAGACAGTCGCCCCACTGTCCCAGGGAGCAACTTTCGGGTGAACGTTTTCAATGCCTGATATCATCATCCAGCAACTGTACCAAAGATTCACCAGCTTAAATTATATTATTATTAATTTATAGTGTGACCAGTGGAGTCGGGCAGAGAGCTTGGGGTCTGTGCCTCACAACTTTCTCTGCAGGCTGAGAGCTCAATTACCATACTCTAGCTCAGTTGTTCTCAAAGTGGGGTCCTGGGACCCCTGGGGGTCCGTGAAATAATTTGAATAATTTTCAACAGCATATACACTAATGTTATGATACCATTTGGTGGCTCGAAGGGATATGTGAGTCTTGCTACTGTTCATTTCGGAAAGCGTTTAAGATCAATTACTTGAAAAGTATAAATGCTGTCATGTTGAGTCCACAAGGAATGAAATGACCCTCTGTTTTAAAGTATACAAGTGGTATTACTTGATTCAAATTGAAGTGTTATCTGTTTATCACTATGGCACAGGTCCTGAAGTTTACAGTGATACGTTTTACAATACAAATAGTTCCAAGGGCAACTAAGAGTGCAAATGGTAGTAAGCAAACGGCTCTTAATTTAGGATCTTTTGTAGCCGTATGTTTACCTTAACTTTGCAAAAACTAATGGTTTGTGTTGAAAAACCCTTTTACTTACACTGTTTTTATGGGAAGCCTTATAAATGCCCAGGGTTGTGATTAGGAATAGGGTTAGGATTAGGGTTAGGGTAGGGGTTAGGGTTAGGACTAGGGTTAGGGTTAGGTTAAGGGTTAGGATTAGGATTAGGGTAGGGTTAGGGTTAGGGTTAGGGTTAGGGTTAGGGTTAGGGTTAGGATTAGGACTAGGGTTAGGGTTAGAACCAGAACTTAATTTAGCAAACAGAACTAGAACCAAACTCATGCAAACATAAACAGAACCAAGCTCAAGCAAACAGAACCAGAACCAAACTAAAGCAAACAAAACCAGAACCGAACCAGAACCGAACTCGAACCGAACCAGAACTGAACCAGAACTGAATCAGAACCGAACCAGAACCTAACAGGAACCTAACCAGAACTTAAACAGAACCGAACCAGAACTGTACCAGAACCGAACCAGAACCGAACCAGAACTGAAACAGAACTGAACCAAACTGAACCAAACTGAACCAGAACTTTACCAGAACTGAACCAGAACCGAACCAGAACCAAACCAGAACCGAACCAGAACTGAAACCGTACGGAGCCGAACCAGAACCGTACCAGAACCTAACAAGAACCATACAAGATCCGGACCAGAACAGAACCAGAACCAAACTCAAGCAAACAGAACCAGAACCATACTCAAGCAAACAGAGGTCAGGGTTAGGGTTGTGATTAGGGATAGGGTTACGGTTAGGGTTTTGATTAGGGTTAGGGTTGTTATTATGGTTAGGGTTAGGGTTAGGGGTTAGGGTTGTGATTGGGGTTAGGGTTAGGATTAGGGATAGGGTAAGGGTTGGGTAAGGATTAGGGTTAGGACTAGGGTTGGGGTTAGGGTAGGGTTGTGATTAGGGTTAGGGTTGTGATTAGGGTTAGGATTTGGGTTTAGGGTTAGGATAAGGGTTAGGGTTGTGATTAGGGTTAAGGTTAGTATTAGGGTCAGGGTTAGGACTAGGGTTAGGACAAGGGTTAGGGTTAGGGTTGTGATAAGGGTTAGGGTTAGGACTAGGGTTAGGGTTATGGTTGTGATTAGGGTTAGGATTAGGGTAAGGGTTGTGATTAGGGTTAGGGTTGTGATTGGGGTTAGGGTTCGGATTAGAGTTAGGGTAAGGGTTAGGATTAGGACTAGGGTTAGGGTAAGGATTAGGGTTATGGTTGTGATTAGGGTTAGGATTGGGGTTAGGGTTAGGACTACGGTTAGGGTTAGGACAAGGGTTAGGGTTGGGGTTAAGGTAAGGGTTGTGATTAGGGTTAGGGTTGTGATTGGGGTTAGGATTGTGATTGGGGTTAGGGTAAGGGTTAGGACTAGAGTTAGGGTTAGGGTTAGGACTAGAGTTAGGGTTAGGGTTAGGGTTAGGATTAGGGTTAGAACCAGAACCAAACTCATGCAAACAGAACCAGAACCAAACTCATGCAAACAGAAACAGAACCAGAACCAAACTAAAGCAAACAAAACCAGAACAGAACCAGAACCGAAGTAGAACCGAACCAGAACCGAACCAGAGCTGAAACAGAATCGAACCGAACCAGAACTGTACCAGAACCCAACCAGAACCCAACCAGAACCCAACCAGAACTGAAACAGAACTGAACCAAACGAAACCAGAACTTTACCAGAACCGAAGCAGAACCGAAGCAGAACCGAACCAGAACCGAACCAGAACCGAACCGAACCAGAACCGAACCAGAACTGAAACAGAACCGAACCAGAACCGTACCAGAATGTTACCAGAACTGTAGTAGAACCGAATCAGAACCACGCCAGATTGGTACAAGAACCAAACCAGAACCGTACCAGAACCATACAAGAATTGGACCAGAACAGAACCAGAACCAAACTCAAGCAAACAGAACCAGAACCAAACTCAAGCAAACAGAGGTCAGGGTTATGGTTGTTATTAGGGTTAGGGTTGTGATTAGGGATAGGGTTACGGTTAGGGTTATGGTTAGGGTTAGGGTTGTGATTAGGGTTAGGATGAGGGTTAGGGTAAGGGTAAGGGTTAGGGTTACGGTTAGGACAAGGGTTAGGGTTAGGGTAAGGGTTGTGATTAGGGTTAGGGTTGTGATTGGGGTTAGGGTTAGGATTAGGGTTAGGGTAAGGGTTAGGATTAGGGTTAGGACAAGGGTTAGGGTAAGGGTTGTGATTAGGGTTAAGGGTTGTGATTAGGATTAGGGTTAGGGTAAGGGTAAGGGTTAGGGTTAGGATTAGGGTTAGGACTAGGGTTAGGGTTGTGATTTGGGTTAGGGTTAGGATTAGGGTAAGGGTTAGGGTTAGGGTTGTGATTAGGGTTAGGGTTGTGATTAGGTTTAGGGTTATGATTAGGGTTAGGGTTGTGATTAGGGTTAGGATTAGGGTTATGGTTAGGACTAGGGTTAGGGTTAGGGTTGTGATTAGGGTTAGGGTTGTGATTAGGGTTAGGGTTTGGGTTAGGGTCAGGATTAGGGTTAGGGTTAGGATTAGGGTTAGGGTTAGGTTTAGGACTGGGGTTAGGGTTAGGGTTGTGATTAGGGTTAGGGTTGTGATCAGGGTTAGGGTTGTGATCAGGGTTAGGACTAGGGTCAGGGTTAGTGTTAGGGTTAGGGTTAGGAAAGAAGCATGCACCTAACTGCAGAGCCTCTGTAGTTATCCTCCATCATGCTCCGCTGGGCAAAAATGCACAGACCAGCCGGCACTGATGACGTAGGAGACGCACATGGCTGTTGTAAACACAGCAAAGCATATAACTGAGATGAATAGATCTGCCATATGGATTGGCACTAAATATTGGCCCCTTGTCACCGATATCTGATCTAGCTTTTTGAGTCCGATCTAGCCGATATCCGATACCAGGATCAGATCGATGCATCCCTATTTTGAACACCTCAATACGATCCATAGCTATTTATTACTGTCAGTTAAATACATTGTGTTGTGAAGGGAAATTTGATTCAGGGGAAAAAAAGCATTTGGCATTGTTTTTGACATGGAAAATGTTTACGTTTTTATCATGATTAATCGATAATTGATCGTTAACATTTCCAAAGATCGATCACGGAAATACTTTCAATTTATATCACTTGTTCAAACATATTTTCACCCCTGCTTGAATAGGCTCCGATGATATATTGACAGGTGGACCCCCTTTACCTGTCTTTGTGGGGAAAGGTGAATGTCATCAAAACTATTAACGCCAATACTTGCTAGCTATCGATAGGGGTTAGTTCAAACAACTCCATGAGTTGTGCAAGAAAGTATTTTGGGAGAACCACTGTCTCAAATTTAACTTAAATAAGTTGCAGAGGCCAGTTGATAGATTCGGCATGGGCTTATTGCCACAGTATGTTGAATTATTTGCTACATATTACCATATGTTATATTGCGTTAGCCCTATTGTCAATGTAGTTTTCTTTTTGATAATGGGGTAGTGACAAACAGAATCTCAGACACAGGTATGTTTCCAGATGTTTCAGGGGCATAATGAGAGGATCATAAATCAGAGCCGATAACACTGAGGCACGCAGAAGAACCAGAGCTCCCTTTATCTGGAGTAATCTAGAATAAATGGAGCAAAACCAATGCACAGTACCTCTGGTCCCAGCCACAGCTTCATTTCAGAGTCTGTCACAGCTCACAGTTTATTGTGTCACGATTGACAAAGTGTCAGGAGCTGATGTAGCCCACACACACTGACACACATTTCAGCTGCAATCAGCATGCAGATCGGTCAGCTGCTGTTCAAGTGTAGGGAGGTAGAACAGGGATGAGAAGTTGTGAAGGCTGGCAGTTTGTCTGCAGATTAGCCTGGCATGAGCTATAGCACCACACTGTCAGAGGCTTTTCTCCCCTGCCAAAGTTAGCGTCACACACATGAGATGAGAATCAACATCAGAACACAGACACAACTGCAACACAATCAGAGGGCAGCAGACAGCTTATCAGTCCATGCTGAGTCATGAAACAGAGGGGGTTTAAATGTCACGCAGTAAATATGAACTGACAGCAGTGTGTGTGTTTGTCTTACATCAGTCTGTGTGTGTGGTGTGTGTGTGTGTGTGTGTGTGTGTGTGTGTGTGTGTGTGTGTGTGTGTGTTTGTCTTGGTGTGTTTGGCAAAGGTGCACCATACTGTTGCAGTTGAGATGATAGCATTATTATCAACTAGTGAGAGATGAAGACTTTCTTTGAGATGACAGAAAGGAAGATAAGAATAATCGATTATCTCTTAGCACAAAATTATATAGTGTATAGCTTAAGACTGTGAGGAGGTTTTAACTGATTTTGAAAAAATGTTGGGCTAAAACTGATGCCTCTTTATGACCGTTACACCAGTACGTCTGCTCACCTTTTGTGAGCTAACTAACGGTAACAAATCTGAGTTTCCAAAGTTTAGTCTTTGTTACGTTACAGTTATTAATTTAATTGTATTTCTTAACTTATCAACAGCAAACAGGAGTCATTAGATTTCCATAAAAAATGCATGTTTTTTCAATCTTTACCACATGGGTGATGGTGCTCATGGGAAATGCAGTCTTCATCCTGGAAGAACACAACTAATTTTGATAACGTATTAAGAAGTCAGAAGAATCAAGCATGATATCTACTCACCGAGCCTCTGAGCAGTATCATACATGAGGGAAAGCTGTTGTTCTGAATATCATGCATTGACTGTATAAAATATGGACGTAGTATCTGTGACGTCACCCATCTGTTCCTGAACACTGTTTTGAAGCCAATCAACGGCGGCAACCATATTGGAAATGCGGAACTCAACAAGGCAGAGTGTGATATAAGGAGGCGGGGGTTTGAGCCTCCTAGCCAACAGCTATGTGTTCTCGTCCAGGAGTCAAGTCAGTCATGTCCTTATTTTGGGCAAAAACGTGTAATCTTAATATCTTCTGAACAGTTGCATTAGAAAAAAATTCACCCCCGGACAGTGTGTGCCGATAGAGAAATTAGCTTCCTAGAGCCAAGCTGTTTTTTGAACTAGGCTGTAAACATGTTTGTTATTGCTGCAAAGATCGTCTTTTTTGAATGGGTGTCTATGTGGTTTCTGGTGTTTTTGCAGCCAGCCTCAAGCAGATTCCTCTTGAACTGCAGTTCATAACACTTTCGCATGGGCTTCATATTTTGAGACCGGAGGTTGCCGCTTGATATCAGGCTGTGCTTCAGTCAATTAAACAAAGGCTAAATGCTAACTTCAAACACAACCATGCTAGTATTTAGCCTAAATTGTGCTGAAAAGCCAGCCCAAGGTTAATGTCCCTTTCACCTTTAAATAAAGTCAGACTCTTCTGAAACAGTCTCTAACAGAGTATTTAATCGTTTATCATCCTCTAACAGAGACTGTCCCTGAACCTCATTAAAAACGCTGTACCCTTCACCCACAAGCTTTTCATGTTCCCACGTGTTCCATTCAGCTTGATTCATTGTAGATTGTCCTTAAACATCACTGTCGGAGCACTAATAATGGTTATAATTCCCTGTTGATACAGAATAATTAAGTTATTTCTCTTATCTGTTAACTTTGAACCAAAGCACACCAGACTGTATAAGATTATTCAAAGCGACTTAATCATGGTTAATAACAGAACAGGTCTGTGTGGTATTCTGAGGGTTTTGTGCTGATTACAAAAAGCAAGACCCAATAAAAAAACTGCCTTTAGGTGATTACACTGTATCATGTGATCACACAAGGAGACAGAAAAAGGCATCCAACAGCCCAGGTAATGTGTCATTATGAGGAACAGCCCTCCAGGTGCCTGCTACATTTATTGGAGAAGAGGAAGCAGGGAGGAGAAACACTTTCCCTTTCCAGCCTACCCCATCAGTCTTCTTTAACAAAGTTTATTACACAGATAGAACAATCCATCATCACATCTCTACTGTGTTCTCATAAAGGAAACACATTTGTGCTTTTATTCAATTTAAGGGGGGATAATACATTTTTCTTTCCTCGCCACATTTTTTGCTGCAGTTCTTGTTGGTTTTGCTCTGGTACCATGCAGTGACTCAGTATCTGTTTTTACCTATACGGATTATAGGTTAGGTCAATATTTATTAACTTTCAGTGGTCCATCCTCAATAACAAAGTCTAAAACTTTTTAGCCACTAAACAGAAAGAAAAAAAAACGTCCATAAACATGTCAATCAGAATAAAATAAGAACACAGATTGATATATGAACCGATCAAAACACAAACCATAAAATAACCATCCTGATCTCTCTGCGTTCTTTCTTTGCATGCTGTATTCTTAATGTAAACACAGATAAGAAATGTCTTTATCTCTGAGTTTTGATTGGCTGTTTGTACACCTTTGTAAAGATGCACATGACTTGAAACACAATAAAAACGTATACGGATGTTAGTTTTTGCCTGGTTGAGACAGCAGCACAATATAGCAGCACACATCAACACAATATTAGCAAACCACTGCACTGACAACATATCTCCACCTTTAGAAGAGATGAGCCGGGATCCGAATATTAATTCAGAAAGGCACTGATAATGAGATGGATATGCATGTTTCTTAATTACGAATATGCTTGTTATTACTTGGAAGTTAAAAAAAGGGTGAATTTCGATGTTATGTGCTTCATTGGCGCAATATGGCTCAGCCAAATCCCTGCAGCTCCTGTCTGCCCCTCCCCACTGGATTCATTCAGTGAGGCTGTGGCTTAATTTCAGTCAAACCTTCACATTGTACATCAACTTAAAGCTGTGAAACTGAAGTTATAGCTGGCTGTTTAGTCTCTCTGGTGGTACAGCTGTCTGTCATTGTTTCACATTGAGGGAGCATTAGCAGAACGGTAATAAAAACTTTGTGCATCACAGGCAGATTTGTTTGAAGCCTTGCTAACTATACGTTAGACTTGAGCTTTAGTTTTTAACTATGTGTTCACTTCCTTCTATCAAAAGAAAAACAGTTGCTGTTTAGTTCAAACTTTATCAGTCAGGGAAACTCAGTCTGAGGAGGAGATAGGCAGAGGATAGAAGAAGCTATAGGCAGGCACATTGTGGGAACTGGTTATACCCATAGACTTTAAATAAAAATGGACAGCGTTGCTCCGCCTCTTCCCGTTGTACGGTTCTGAAAACCAAAAATCCCGCTCCTGGGCGCAGCCATTGTGCAGCCAGAGCCTGTGAAGCCACTGTAATGAGCTCCGCCCTACAGCGCAGCGTCACAAGACGCTGTGTGTCCTTTGAAGTCTACAGTGGCTGTGAATCAAAGCAAATCCGGAAGTAAATCCCCATTTTTTAACCTCTAATAACCAACAAAAAATAAACTTTTCAGAAAAAAGAGGCCTTGAACACAAAACAGTCAAATACTAACTACATATCACCACAGCATACAGATTTTCTGACCTATACTGCAGCCAGCCACCAGGGGGCAGACACACTGCTGAAAGCTTCACCTCCAGCCAGGCGAGCTGAACCCCTGGTTATACCTTGTATCTCGGTCAATTTGTATCCATTCCAGATGTAAAGCCATCACATGTATCATTACCTTTTGGGTTGGTTTTCTGTCCGAGTACAGAAACACACACTGATAGCGACGTCTATGCACTCTCTGTGAAGCCTTCACAGCTATTACAGTCAAAGACAGGAAAAACCTCCACACATGCAGACGTACAGCAGATATATGCCATGTCAGAGGGTGACTGTTTGATAGTTAGTGTTTGTTGTTTGTACAAAAGCAGCTGAACTTTTCATTGTTATAATGCATACAGAGGGGCATCGGTTTGGCTCAGGGGCTTGTGTGTGTTTTGTGTGTCCACCATGGGTGTGTTATCATGTGTCCAGTCATACACTCAAGTGTTTCTAACATTATTAGAGACATGCTGAATATGGTTATCAGATTCCAGCTTAATCTTAGTAAAATGGCTTCAAGAGCAAACTGAAACTAAGTAAAATAATACCTGAAGAAAAAAATATATATTAGTGTTTATCTTTGTACATTTTGTTTTGTGATGTGGTATTCTCATTTTTCATATCTGTCCTATTCAACTGACAGGCTGATTTTGAATGGCCCTTATCTTTCCTCATTCATTGTTGAATATCTCAGTGGTACTTCTTTGCCATTGGCTTCATATTCTATTCCCGCTCCACATATCGTTATACCACTGAGATGTAATCAAGGCTGTTTATTATCTTAACAATCATTGTCTGTGCATTTGGGGTCCAGACCCTCTCATGAGTCATGTTGGGTATTTTCTGTTCCAATTGAATCATGTTGTAATATTTCATGTGCATAATTAAGGCGACTTGAACTCTTTGCATCATATCAGAATGGCTCTACAGTGGCAGAGCAGAGACAAAACACTGCTGTATGTGTGAAAACAGGAACAGGAAACATCAGGGATGACTGTGGATACTTTGGAGCCTGTGGTAGGGGATGGGCATGTTGGTCGATACAGTAACTCTGATGAAGCAATGGAACATTGTACAAATGATTCATGTGGCTTCCGTTTAGTGCCAGACATCTTGACTTCCTGCTAGATCACAGAGATTTGTGCTGATATAACCTGTGCAGTCAGGACTGGATACCCTGCACCTCAGCTCTGGTTTGGAGTGGAAATGTGAAACTGTTCCATTATTGATGTTGTGATTATGTACTGTACATCTTGGCACAAAATGACGCTGTGTTAGCAGAGGGACAA
The DNA here is from genome assembly GCF_009762535.1 of Notolabrus celidotus. Taxonomy (NCBI): domain Eukaryota; kingdom Metazoa; phylum Chordata; class Actinopteri; order Labriformes; family Labridae; genus Notolabrus; species Notolabrus celidotus. The sequence continues at coordinate 26,068,120 of NC_048276.1, forward strand.
AGGTTCTATGTGAATTGTAGACTGAGCAGCTTTGGTTTGAAAGAGGAAACTTGGCTCTGATAACTTACATTATCTCACAAAAATGAGTACACACATTTCAGCACATATTTATTATATATTTTCATGGGACAACACTGAAGAAATTACACTTTGATATAATGTAAAGTAGTCAGTTTACAGCTTGTATAAAAGTGTAAATTTACTGTCCCCTCAAAATAACTCAACACAGCCATTAATGTCTAAACCTCCGACAACTAAAGTGAGTACACCCCTAAGTGAAAATGTACAAATTGGGCCCAAAGTGTCAATATTTTATGTGGCCACCATTATTTTCCGGCACTGCCTTAACCCTCTTGGGCACGGAGTTCACCAGAGCTTCACAGGTTGCCGCTGGAATCCTCTTTCACTCCTCCATGACGACATCACGTAGGTGGTGGATGTTAGAGACCTTGCGCTCCTCCACCTTCTGTTTGAGGATGCCCCACAGATGCTCAATAGGGTTTAGGTCAGGAGACATGCTTGGCCACTCCATCACCTTTACCCTTAGCTTCTTTGGCAAGGCAGAGGCCTTCTTGGAGGTGTGTTTGGGGTCGTTAGAGCGGGGGACCATGCCCTGCTTCAGTATGTCACAGTACATGTTGGCATTCATGGTTCCCTCAGTGAACTGTAGCTCCCCAGCACCGGCAGCACTCATGCAGACCCAGACCAAGACACTCCCACCACCATACTTGACTGGAGGCAAAACACACTTGTCTTTATACTCCTCACCTGGTTGCCCCAACACACACTTAACACCATCTGAACCAAATAAGTTTATTTTGGTTTTATCAGACCACAAGACATGGTTCCAGTAATCCATGTTCTTAGTCTGCTTGTCTTTAGCAAATTGTTTGCAGGCTTTCCTGTGCATCACCTTTAGAAGAAATGTGAAGGGTGTACTCACTTTTGTGAGATACTGTATTACCATTCTGTTTTGTTAAGTCTAAGCTGCTGCACTCTTCATCTCTTCACCTTTTCTCAAACAGCTGGGGTTTATCTACCTGCTCTAATCAGCTGACATGTTTAGTTTGAAGACATTTTCTTAGTAAGAAATGTTTATTTCGTAGGTTAAATTAGCAAAACACATTGTAGTGGCTATTAAAAATCTTATGAGTAAAGTCTATGTGTGAGAAAACAACAGCATGTTCATGAGTAAATCGACTCAGAAGTTCTCTCTTGTTGCTTGACTACTAGGCGACCAGAGAAAGGTGGTTTCTCTGCTCACAAGTTCAAAGTTAACACAGTCTAAATTCTAAATCTGTAGTCCACTCTTGTTCAGAGGTTCCTGTGCTGTCTTAGCTAGCTATGATGTCTGACAGCTTTGTAAGGGAGCACCTTTGCTGTAATTTAGAGAACTTCAAGAACACTCAGAGGACACTGACCTCTGACCATTTGCTCTGATTAAAGTGCAAAATTAAAATGCAAAACTTGTGCATGTCTCAGTCACTGTAAAGACATCCTCTAACAGCTAACATTGGTCCTTAGGAAGTATCGCCAAGCATACACACACACACACACACACACACACACACACACACACACACACACACACACACACACACACACACACACACACACACACACACACACACACACACACACACACACACATACACACACCTGTTCTGTCCTCTAAAAATGTAAAAAGAAATAATAGGGACAATATCTATTTTTTTGCAGAAAAATAAATGTAGCCAGTGTGTTTCTGTGGTTATTGGAGCTGCAATAATACCAGGAGTCAGGCAAGTGCAGCAACATTAAGTTTTAAAGGACCTGCTGGGGCCAAATATCAGCAGAGGTGAGATATGTTGCTGCAGTGCTGTGTGCACACAGAGAGATCACACAGGACTGGACAGAGATGCAGTGGGACATTGGGGAAATGCAAATTAAACTATAAACCAATTGGGCACAGGACTACCAGTAGCTAAGGAAATACTAATGGCATTGTTAAAGAGAGGTAAAGCTGGATGCACAGCAAATGATTGCTTCTGTCGTTTTCAACACATATTTCTTCTTGTGAATTCTGGATGAGGCTCAAAGTTTCAATCACTTTGTCAGTTCAGGCTGTAATTCTCCTCTACTCCTTAGCTCGTGGACTTCATCTCAGCTCTTCATCCATCTGTCGATCAGCATTTCCGTCTTTTGTTGTTTGACACCTTTTGAGGGCGGTTGAAGGAGAAGTAGGAGAGAGACAGAGAGGTTGAGAGGGTGATGACAGGTTCCTGGTATGTTGTTTGTGAATGAAATGTCAGCCTTTAGTTTCATCCTGCTACTACTGGGTATTGAGCTAAAGCAGAGTCACAGAGCCAGAGTCCCTCTTGTGCCGTCATGGGAAGGAATGTTGAAAAAAAACACTGACTTTAACTGAATTTAACTGAATAGGGCCACTTTCTCCTCTGAACTTTGCCTGTCTCGTAAACATATGAATCACTTTTCCAGTAGCTATTTTCAGACAAAGTTGTGCATCAATGGTTTAAAAATGTCACCTGCAAGTTGCTCTTTATATCTGTGATTGTTTGTGTGTTCCTTATGATTAATTGGAATGTGTTGATCAATGATAACTGTCTTAATTGAAAAGTTTCAGTTTGAAGTGAAGCAATACATTATTTCCAGCTAGTTTATTAACTCCACAGTAGTTCACTTTAAAGCCCAACATCCTCCTCTGCTGGGTTAGACAACCCTGTAATGTAAAATCAGCTGTCTGTATTGTTATTGAGTCACCTCACCTGGCTGAGACTTATGTTGCAGTGTTTTGTGGATAAAGAACAAATGTCTGACTCGGGCTGCTCCCTGAGGACACCGAATCAATGTGAACACACCCACTGTGGGTTTCAGCCTCCACCATCTACTCCTTTAACACAACACTCTGTTATTTGTCCAGCTGGGACTCTCTCAAACACTTTTTTATTTTCCTGCTGAGTTTCACAAATACTGCTGCCCTGATGCATTGAGCGTTTCCCTGCTCGGGTCAGGATGGATGGTTGTTGCAGATTCCCAGCGTTCCATGGGAGGAACCTGTTTGACTCTTGGCTGAAATGTCAGACATGCCATACCCCTCCTGAGGCTCAGATGATATTGCTGGTGTATTGCCACATACCTGTGTCAGCTTGTTGCATCGATTTTCTACAGTCTTGTGATATATCCTTACGTCCCTACTGCCCACTCCTGCAAGATTTGTGTTAAGTCTTGGGGGACCTGTGGGATCCTGATCCCAATGCAGCCCCGCTCTGATCAGTTTTATAATTTTATCTCACTGCAAATGATCTTGTTGATTGCTAGATAACACTGCTGTATTACTACTCCAGTCACATTCAACTGAATTACCTGTGGCCAGCAGGGCCACACAGGCCTGCAGCAGTCTCCTCTGTGTGATTCAGTGTCTGCCTCTACAGAAGTGTTCTTTCATCTCATACAGCCCTCGAGTTATACCAGCTCCACTCCTGCAGCAGTCAAAATAAATACACTGGATCTAATACAATCTGATTCCAGTTTCATCCTGGGTCATTTCTATCCATGTCTGCACATATCTATGATGTCTCTACTTGAGCAAATATCATTGAATCCCTGATAGAATCCAAGCATCTTTCTAGAAAAAGACATCCTAGAGATGTAGTGTAGCAGTGAATCAGATACAGTCTGTATGAGTGTTGTGTATCAGGCGTCAGCCTCAGGGACAGAAATGTGCAGTACTTTGAATAACTACCTGAGGCTCGCTCATACAAACAAGAAAATCCCCCTCAGGCCCCGTCTTATAGTATTCACATTTACAGCAGAGTTAAACATATTTATAGAGTGAAATGAAAAACAGTGGTCTCTTAAATAAATCTCCTGATTCTTGACAACTGGGAGTGTTTTTTTCTTAAACAATTTACTGTTTTAAATTGCCTAAAGCCTTAAAGTCATACAGTAGTAGGGTGTGGGTTTTAAGTAACTGGTGGGTTCCCCTGCCTAAATGATGTATTTACTTAACTTTACCTCTTGGCCGTGTTGTGTGTTCTTGCTTTTCTGAGACTTTGGTTTTTACATGAAGATTAATAAACAGACATATGCTCAGTCTTGCTGTGATAGTGGTGAATAGTAATCAGAGGTAGCCCTGGTTGTGTTGTTTAAGTACCATTTGCTTTCTCAATGAAGATGTGGGACGGTCCCTGAAGTTGCAGGGAGCTGAGCTTCATTAGTCTTACCAAATCTGGTCAGCTACCACTGAAGTTTCATCTTACTTGGAGGTAACACACTTATTACCTAGATCATTTCTCAGCAAATACATCTGTCTATGTTTTACCTGCTTGTGCACATGATGAAAGCTCTCTCTCTGAAACCCAATCACATGATCAGGCAAAAGGCCAAACTTAAGATTTCAAAAAGTCAGTGGATAAATATAAATGGCACGCACCGTGGCTACGTCTTTTGTTCTCACTGTCTATCATCCCCCAAAAAGCATTCTGCAGCAGAACTCTTCACAACCTGAGACTCAGGCTCAGCACTCATCTGTTCCCAGCATGCAACAGTGTCACCATGGTCACAGGCTGCTTTGTCATGTCATCTCATGTCTTTAACCTCCTACAAAGTCACTGACATCCACTTCAGAAAACTCTGACTCACGTCTTACCATCTGTCCTTTCCTTTCCCTCCCCCTTTGTCATCCCTTTGCTGCTACAGTGTACATGAATACAATGTTTTCAGAAAGGATCAGAGGGGTGAGGAGAAGGCTGAGGGTAGATGTGGTGGAGGATGGAGGGAGGGGTAAGTTGCCAGAAGGCTCTGCTCTGTGGCTGGCCTTGTCAAATTGATTGATGAGAAAGTGGAGCTTGTGTTGTTGGCAGGCTGGGATTCTTCCTCCTGGCTGTGCTGTGGTGGAGGGAGGGATGAGTTTCCATCACACTGTGGGGATGTTCAGAAGGAGATTAGGCTGCTGCACATCATGCCGAATGAGATCAGACACCTGCTGATGCACATGCTACAATGTCATGTAAACACACAGCCAATGAAACAGCATGGCTGAGTGATGGAGGGCCTGAAGGACAGATGAGGAAGCACATGTTGGACATTTGTGTTTTTTTGTCTCCCTGAAAGCAGAGTTTGAAACCACAGCATCGCTGGCTAAATGGAAGACAACACACATAAAGAAAAGACAAACAGAGCAGGAGGGCTCTCGTTCTGACAAATGATGTTCCACCTCTGAGGCTTTATAGAACTACAGGTCCCCTTCAGGTTCATTTCTCTGCTTGATTTCACAGAACGACCCTGAGTTCTCTCAGTATCATCACTTGAATCACAAAACACTGGAAACCTCCCTCTCCTGTCTCTGCTGTTGACTAATGCAGCGTGAGATATGTGGGACACATCAGGAATTTTAGAAAGTTACCCAAAGTCTGACCTCCATAAAGGCCATAGAAATTAACACAAAATCTAACGTTTCAGTCATGAACATAATTTTTTCTGTGGAAATATTGTATATTTTATCTTCTATCTTAATTTTCCTACTTTACACCGAGTCTCTGCTGCTCAGTTATTGGTGTATTCAGCAGTGACTGACCTTATAGCTTGCAGCACATTATACAAATTATTTGATGTCCTTCCTGGAAACACTGAAAACTGAAAGTCTTCTGTTTCTATTATATAGATATAGTCTGCTTAATGTGATGATAACATACTCAGAAATATCAAAATGAACTCAGACTCAAATATGGACATTAAAGTGAACATACAAACATGCCATTTATCAACTTAAGGTCATCAAGGAATATGTTGAAATAACAGATAAACAACTAATGACATCAACAAATATCTGTTAAGTATCCAGATGTGTAGAGATTTTAGTCCATACGAGGTGTTTTGTGTATTTCACCATATTTTAAGCCTCCCTTTTATTTGTACCACCATTCATCTGTAAATCACATCACTCTCTACAAAGCCATGACTTGAATGTACGTCTTGGTCCATCTATCAGAAGTAACAGTTTATACTTACCTCTCTTTTAAAGTCATAATTTGCTCAATGTTTGTTTTCTTTCAATGAACTAAATTAAATCAGTTCATTCCAGTTTTATAATGTTAGTGTGATCTGCTTGTTTACATAATTCTACCAAACCAGAATTCAAATGTCTGTCATGGTTAACCTTCATGAGATAAAACAGGGCATTAGTTTGAAGATACAAATATCAGATTATTGATTGTAAGCATATTATCTATACAATTAGAGTTTTCATCTTTCTTTATACTCAGATGACCACATGTCGTTAACACAAGAAATACATTTTCTTTGTATACATTTAAACACATTGATTAAAAACAAAATGCATGAGGATATATGTGAAAATGTAGATTTCACCTGATTTCATTTTTTTTCCACTTGTGTGATTTTGATTCCTATGTTTTGAAAAACCTTGTTCTAAATGAGTTCACTGTAGTTTCTCTCAGTGCATTCCACATGTATATACAGTACGTTAAAAAGCCCTATAAGTTGCCCTATAAAACACTCAATTATCATACTTTGCCACTATATAAAGGGATCCACAATAATTTTACTTGTGTTCAGGTAAATAATGTGCACTAAAAATCATGATGAATTTAAAAAATGCCTTCACAATCAACAACACAATTTAGAGCCTTCTGCAATATATGAAAATGTCAAAACTTATGGCGCAGTTGGCCTAATGGATTAAGTGTGAAGCATTTAAAGAGGCCATAGTCTCCATAGCAGCGTCTCGGCTTCAAACATTTGCTTCATGTTTTCCACCACTCTCTAATCTAATCAATCTCATTTTGTAAAGATTTCATGGACAATAGTCCAGAGAAGATAGTCCAATAATTTACAACAGAACAAGCCGAACAGTAAGAATGCAGACAGAGCTGTTTCTTTTTACAGTCAGGATGAGTGAAGTCTGTTGATGAACTCGGCTAAGTTTGAGGAAGTTCAGTTCACTCCATAAATAGGAGTTTCAGAAAGTTGAGGGAAAAGTTTTGCAAAATTTGAGACAAAAATGTGCTGACGTTTCAGACATTCAAAAGATGAAAACTCTTGTTTAGAGAGATATTTACAAGAAAACAAACCTTGTTATGACTGCATCACTTGTTCAGCAGGTCAAAGAACACAAGCCCGTACTCTGCCTGTTAAAGCCGCACTATGGCGTCTTAGTTACAACAAGAATATATTGGAGGCATGATGGTGGGACCAAGTAGTCCTGAGCTGTGCCGCAATGGAGGTAGTTGATAGACGCATGACGGAATAGGCAGAAATCACCCTCAACCAGCAGAGATCCCACCATGAGTTAACCTAGCACTTCATCAACACCATGAATGCAATGTGAAAATGACACACTGGGACACAAACATTACCTGTTTGTGAATCAATGTGAAAGTAAGAAGGCGTAACGGGAGTGGAGCTGCTTTATGGTGCTCTTGCGGACCTGCAATATGAAAAGACTGACAGACAGAGCGCCTCTGAGCTTCTGTTCACAGCCTGGCTGAGCCTTCAACACATCAAAACCTCCTCTTTCCTCCTCCTTCTCTTTGAAAGTGAAGTTAATATGCATTGTGGAGGCCTGCTGGGATGTTGCAGGGCATAACAAAAAGTGACTGCACAGAATGGAGCTCATCGGAGGATTTCTAATCACTTTCTGTAATACCAGTGTTCCTGTTGCACTCTGTTTCTGTCTTCACTCTATTCCCCTCCTCATCTCAAGCACCAACAATTATTTAAGTGGCATCGAGCAAACTGCTCGGTGAGCCTCCTGCTTGTTATTCATTGCTACCCCAAGCATCCAGAAAGCGTCTGGTCCCCTGTGAAGACTTTCCAAGACCTCAGTTCAATCAATGAGCTTCAGAGGCAAGAGGAAGCTTGAAGAAACAAACAGAGCACACTTATTTCACAAGTAAACAGAGCCTGCAAGAAAGGATCCCTGCTGCCTGGAATCATTTGCATGAGACAAGAAAACTGAAAAAGTAGCAATTTCACAAACTCTGTCTTGCATATGTGAATTTTCTACAACTTGAAAAATTCAGCCAATGTTTCCTGAACAACAGGAGACAATTCTTTTTTTTTTCCAAAAAGACTGTCAAAGCTCCAGACATTTGCATTACAGTGAGTGCTGCATAATGAGTCTTAATCCACGTGGTAGATATCACTCCCTGCATGTGTTCACATACTGACAGAGATTATTCCTGTGGTGTGTGATCACACCTCCCAATGGATGTCAGGTTTGGCCGGCTTAACATGGAAAGGTTTACAAAAGAAAACAGTAAACTATTGTTGTGTTTTGCCAGTAAGTTTATAGGGAATTGGCTTTTTGGCAAATTGAAATGCAAACTTTTGTAAAATTACTGTTTTTGAATATGTAACCCCTTCAGTCGCTGTGTAATGAGCGCTATGTTTCCTCCGAAAACAATGATGTCAGCCACATTTGTAAATATATACCGTTCTCATAGTGTTTATAAGGAAACTTAGCTACTTGTTTGATATATAAATAAATATTCAGTTTGAGTGTCTGTTAGTTTGAAGAATGGGTACGCACTGTTCCTGTCTGAGAAAGACAGTGGTTGCAGCTCTCTTCTACTCGGGACCGTTGAAAAATAGTCTGTGTTGCTCTGAAAAAAGCTTAATGGACATACGTAGCAGGCCAGCTAACTGCGGCTAGCATTAGTGAGCTACCATTAATAACCAATCAATTCACTCTGCTACAAGCACATTCACTAACCTGAAGCTAATGTCCCCAGTTCACTGGCTGCTGACGCTGCTAATCCACTCTCTGTTGATGATGCTGATGAGGTTTTGCTGTGAAAAACTCAATGTTCATTTCATTAGTCCTCAAGCTAATTAGCTAGCTATCTGACATGCTCGCTGGGATAATAGGATGAACACCAACTCACAGAACAACAGCTCGCCACAGATTACCCTGCGGCAGGTCAGACAAAACAATAGATGGAATTATTTCCTCATTAAAAAAACGTTCTATATTGATTTGTTTGTCAGGTCAAAGGGACTTGATTGACACAGTAGGTCGTTGACTGATTGAGAGTCGGTCGGAGGTTCAATCCCAGGTCCTGCTGACCAGGTTAATTGTCCTTGAGCAAGACACTGTATCCTGAATTACTCCCGGTGCTATTGGTGTGTGAAAAAGATTATAATTAATACTGATGGGATCTCTACATAGCAGCCTCTGCTATCAGCGTGTGAATGTGGTGTGAATGTGACATAGAATGTAAAAGTGCTTTGAGACGAGGGAAAGCGCTATAAACACAGTCCATTTAACATTTACACAGTTATACTGACAGTCAAAGAGATTTATGGCTCTGCTGATATGTGTGTGTGTGGAGCATGGACTGTGATGTTGCAGCTGATGGTAACACATGCAGAAGTGAGCTGGTGTGTCTCCACCCCCCTCCGCCAGCCCTGACAATGCTGATACACTGACGTTCTAAAGGCTTTTTTTATTCCAGGGTCCATGCACAGAGGAAACTCGGGGTTTACTTACCTTTTAACAATAATAGTATAACAGTGCAATAGTGGATACATATGAACTGGAGAATCCTGGAGGTACGACTTACATATCTGTATTGGTCTTCTCGCCCTTATGACCACAGGGTAAATCTGTTCTTACCCTTTAAGAGGACTGACAGGAGCTTTTCCTGAAAACAAATCCATGTAAGACTAATATTTGAACACTGTCTCTCTCTTTCTCTCTCTCGTTCTTTTTTTTTTTTTTTTACAACAGTGAACTAGCTTGCACTGTAGAAATCACACTGTGTAAAATATTTTGCATTCAGTGCCTATAGTATGAAAGCCTCGGAGGATTTTTCATTTGAACATTGTAGAGGAGTCTGGGGGTTCCTTTGTGTGGCTGTTCCTATGAGGCAGCTCTGAAAGAAAAGACGGGAGCACATTGACCAAGGATGCAAGAAGAATCACAATCACTCTCATTGTCTGTGTGTCTGTGAACAAAAGCAAAGAAGAACAATTTAAGCGCGACCAGCAGTGTGTCTATTGGGACACTGTTTAAAGATTAGCTTCACCTTTTTACATGTAAGGACAATGCCAGTGTTCATGCAGGTGCAGGTTCTTGCCACACAGAAAACACAAAAAACCTTCTTGATGAGCAGCTATTGTGAAGAGAACAAAGAGACTCTGCACGTGTCTGCCTCTCAGCGTATGGAGGGCAGACAATTTCCTTTTTTCATCATCATCTTGGACACGTAGGGTCAGGCTGGCCTAATTCCTCAATCAGGTTTCTCTGCTTCATTAAAGCTTTCTTCAGACCTGAACTCCCAACATGTTGTAGCGTATAGATCACTCTCTGTCTCTGTCTCTGTCTCTGTCTCCAGGATTGAATTATCATTAGTGTTGAGCAGATTACTTTGCCTTTAGATCTTAATGATCTAACCGAGAATTGAGCTGCTGGAATGAATTAGAGGAGCACATCAATGAACTACAGTAACACCACAGCAGACTGTTTCAATGCTGCTTTGTAGCTCCTGCTGATGCTGCACAAAAAGAAGCCTGAATAGTTTATTTTATAAAACCTGAAGCAAACAGTGCTGGACTTCATTTATTGTCAGGATCATTGTCAGGAGCAAGTCCGAACAGACAGCTGGAAAAAAAAGAAGGTTAAAGGAAACATTTATATCTTTATGTCAATTTGAAAACTGCCTCATCTAAGGACTCAAAGTGTCAGATAAAAACCTCTGACACAAAATATGAAACTTTGCAAGTTATCTCTGAAACAGTATATCACATGTTCTAGTGATTCAGTTATTACAAGAGGCCATGCAGGTTGTGTTATAGATAATCATATTAAATAAATCCTCCCTGTGTTCTAAAGCCACTCTGGAGAGTTTTGAAGCTCAGTGAGCCAAACATCAGCAGACAGCTGCTTCTGTAACCGGCTCAAGATCAGATGTTGAATTTATTTCAAGGATCTTAGCTGAAGTTTCCTTTTTCCAGGAAAATAAGGTTATAAGTTAATTGAAACTCATTTGTATAATAAGGACCTTATTACAAGCAAAAATACATCAGCACCCACAATAAAATACAATACTTTAAAAAAATAAAGACTGACAGCAGCTGAAGACATGAACGCCTCTCAGCCAATGGCTTTTGTCAGTGTTTTATCAACAATGTGGGTGTGGCCACTTTATAACAATTCCTTCCAGGTGATGAACCACAGGACAAACTCATCGAAAAACAATTAAACAAAATTGGCACCAAAACGTTTTAAATATATATATTTAATATATATTTAATCTATTAAATATATGTAGTCCATCAGCATAGTAAAGCAGAAAGATAGTCAAGAGTGGATCAAACTAAAATACAGTTTAGCAAAAAAAAGTCACAGACTCTTTGTCCCTCTATGTTCCTGCCTCCCCCGATGTGCCTCTGCCTGTTCTGACTGCCTTTTCATGTATCGACGTGGTTCAGAATAAACAGACTTTGATTCTTTGGCTGCCTCCTGAGTCCCCCTTTTGGGACTTGTCTTTGGTTCAGAATCCCATTTATTTCCATTTGACTCTGCACTTGGGTCCTCTTCCTCTTTTTTCCCAACATGACACATTGTAATGCTAAATATGAATCTGCTACTACATGACAAATGCACAGTTCATCCTAAAATATTTCACCATTTAGTAACAGTCTCATGGTGAAACAAAACTCTTTTTTTCCATGATTAAATAAGCACAAACCTTTTGTGTGTGTAGGTTCAACTAGCTGGAAGGTCTGAATTTCTTTCCAAGTGAGTTTTGGGGCTCCAAATTTGCAATTCAATTGAAATGATGACTCAGTGTTTCTATGAAACTTTCTTCTCATGGTCTCTCTGTGGAGACAACATTTTATTTGTTGGGTGGGATGGCATGTCAACAAAGATGTGATAAAACTTTACAGTCACACTGTGACAATAAAAGATTATTACCCATATGCTAAATAAAAACACAATATGGAGCATGCTGGCTGTTTGTTTGTTCAATTTACAATCCAATTATTCCTCTGACTTTCAGACAGACCAGTTTGGAGGTCTTGTCTCTGCAGAAACACAGTTTACTACATGACAGTAAACTGAGCAGCTTCTTACACAGGAACACTGTGATGCTGTGCTGATCCACATGTTAGAGAAGTACAGTATCTCATTATGAGACTGAGTCCCCTCCAGCCTGTCTTTAACCAGATTTTCAGTCTTTCATATGAACCCATCACTGTGTCAGGTTCATATGTATTATTAGTCTGAGACTGTCAGAGGAAATCTCCCACAATACAACTGTCACGATTTTCACAAAGACTGATGAACTCATCTGAACCACAGCGAGCTCACATGCCTCATGAGCTCCGTCATGAAGGTGAATATGAGGTTCTGGTAGAGTTTCAGAAACAAAAACATGTGCTGCTTCCTTTTCTTCTGCTTCTTTGCTTCTTGTTTGCTTTGCTGGGAGCCTGAAATCACAACCTTCCTGCTCAGATTATTACCCAGAGAGTCCTGACTGACTGACAGGTGAGAATAAGGAGTGTACATTCTCAGAGCCTCACAACATATATTTTCTCTGTCCTTAAAATGCAACATATAGAGCTGTGTGTGAAGGAGAAGATCTGCTGTGATTTCCATTCTGTATTTTATATCAGTCCTCTCTAAGTTTTGTTACACTGAGGATAATTTGAGCTGGTTTAGAAGGGTTCAGGTGAGATTTCACAGCTTTACTTTGTGCTCAGAGGATTAAACTCTCTCTCTGTATGCCTCTTCTGGATTCTTCAGACTGCTAAATACAATTTATTTGTAACTCTGTCACCAGCTGCCCCGTGCTGTGCTGCTCAGTCCTCCTCTGTCCCTCATCACCTCTGTTATTGAACAGTTAGCCTCACTTTGCCAGGTGAGCAGCCAGATGAACAGCTCCACACTCCTTCATTTCCCAGCAGCCTTCACTCTGCTCACACTGAAGTTAAAGGGTTGGTTAAAGGTGAACCACTTCAGTTTACTTTTCTAGAGGCCCTCAGGGCTCTGAAAAGAGCCTCTTCTGGTTTTCAAACAACTCTTTTGTGTCATTTGTCCACAGTTACTGTGCTAGCTGCTGGAATGCAGAACCAGACAATCATGAGTCCCAAAGTCGTGTAATCTGGTTCTTCATCTTGGAATGCAGTTCCTCAAATATCTGTGAACACCAGCATGTCTTTAGCCTCTCTCCCTCCTCAGCTGCTTCTTGTGAGTCCTTTGTGTTTCTACGTGAAAATGGTCCCTCTCTTCTTTCTTGCAGTCCAAAACCATCAGCAAGTCCTTCATTTCTCCTCTCACAACCTGTGATTTGACCAACTTTAGCGTTTTCTGATAGGTGGCGGGCAATCTGAAGAAACCCTTACCCTAACAAAGGCAGAACAGAACTGGGAACTCAACATCACGAAAACATGTATCAAACCTGGTTGAATAGGAATTTTACAGAAACAGCTAGAGCTGGGCCCTGCATGTCTTTGAGGCCAATCTTGAAGCTCTACCACCCTGGCATTACAGTCATTCACCTTGCTTTTGACTCAAGCCATGTATTCAGCTAACCCACCCTTTACTTCTGTTTGACAAACCCTTAAGTTAATTAATCACATGTTGGCCTTAAAATTACAAATCCTGAAGGATTTTGTTGATTTTACTGCATTGATTTGAAAAATCCTGAAAGAGGCCAGATCATTTAAAGTTCCAGCTTGATGCGTCTTTTCCTTGTTTGCAGAGAGCAGTTTTTATTGCAGTTATTTTTCTATTTGCCTCGGGGAAACACACACTGCAGCTCTGGTCGAGCCTCTGTCGTTCTTTTATTTCTAGGAGTGTTGTAACTGCATGTTCAAAGCCGTTAAAGTCCACACATCCTGCTGTGTGAGCCATCTCTCAGAACTGAATATTTCTGTAGTCCTTTGAGTGGTGTAATTATAGTTTCTCTTTATTTATATCTTCATGTATTGCTTTCTCTCATGCACTCATGACAATTTGAAGCTTCTGCACTGGTATTGATCTCTGCACCCACACAAACACAAAAAAATAGATACACAATGTCAATAAGCACTATGTGTTTTTGTGTGCATCAAATTTCTTTATTTATAAACTCAAAAAAATATATTTCAAAGTTTACAAATGATTCATAATCAATCAAGCTAAACTTCTTAGATTCATAATACGTGAGATTAAACCTAAAAAGCAGAAAAATGTATCTTCATAAATCATGAAACTGTTGCAGTGTAGGTATACATATTAAATTCTGTAACTGAATAACAAGTCTGTAATTTAAAGATGAGTTTTAGTTTTCAGTGATGTGAGAAGCTGTGGTTCATGATCGAGCTCTGTTGAGTTCTTTTGAGTTGATTGTATTTTAAAGTTGATTTAGAAACAACAGGAGGACTCTTCTCTACATAAAACAGCAGCTACTATTCCAAACACAATGAAGAGAAAAACAATGTTAATGTTGTAAACCTGAAACAGCCATGACATCCAAAATGACGCAAAGTCAACTGACATGTTTGGAGGAAATTTAAAAAGGAAAAGGGATGCTGGTTGAATATTCACGTCCATGTCTCTGTGACATTGCAGACCAGACTGACTTCCACACTTTAAGATGAAATGATACACAAGTTCCCCTCTAAACACACATTAATATTAAACACCTCTACCTACCAACACAGCACAGTGCTCCAAAGTCTGAAACACTCTCGGGGATCTCGTACCTTCTCTGTGTTGTTCTTTCCTTTGTAAACCTCTGGTTTGAAGGTCACTGTGTGCTCCTCTGTGCAACTGAATACAGAGGAATCACTGCTCCTGTCATCTAGATTCACCTTGCAGCCCAGCAAGGGGGAATGAAACTACTGTGTGCTTTTATATTTTCCTTCCTCAGTCTTGTAACGAGCCTGAGAAGAGATTCATTTACTGAGGCTCCTACCCATCAATTAATAGAGGCCAGTGAGTCAATAGGTTGTCAGCTTAGTTCATGTTTTATCATTTTAGGGCTGAGCATAAAAATTAAATAGCTTGAGATAATGATTCAATATTTTTCATATATAACAAGGATGCGATGTTGACATATGGATAAATGAAACATTAGTAAAACATCAAGTTAAAAAGGTGAAGAAGGATGGTAACATGACGGTGGTAATTTGTCTGTATGCAGATGGCAGCAAACAGAGCCTGATAACAGGATATTCAGTGTCTGCAGATGAACTTTGAAAAGACATTAGCTATCAGTATGAAACTCTTTTCATACTTTTACCTGTCGACTTATGTTTTTTTTTTTTTTGCACTGGCAGCGACTATTTTCTATTCACACCAAATGTGATTTGGCATTTCCAGCGCTCAGCGTCTTCAGCACAAAAATGCTCCTAGCATCAGCTGATTTTTGTCGCAGCACTCTCGGTTGAAAACAGTTACAATTTTGGAACACCGCTATGCTGATCAATGTCACTTCTTGATCACCGACCAATCAGAATCAAGAAGGGGCGGGACTTCGGATACCAACTTGTCCAACAACATTGGGGGAGGTCTGTACATAGGAGACAAGTTAGCCCAGTTGTATTGACGATGAAGCAAGTATGAAACATACAGAGCAATTTAAAACAGACACAGTGGTCACTTCTTAGGGGAGCAGAGATGCAGCAGGATTAACCTAGCAATAGTAAACGCTGGTGAGAAGCACTCTGAAATTTAGGTTGTGGGTGCTGCCAGCACCAAATAAAAATTGCACCTTAATATGCCAATCATTTTGTCATGGAGAGATCTCTGCAGTTGACTCAGCTCCTAGTGAAATCTTTGTGACTGATACCTGAAGACTGAAGTCATTTCATTGTTAGATTTAAATAACTGACTATTGTCCTGATCAGGATACTGCTTTCTGTAGCTGAATTATGTTGTAGTATGAATAGTCAAAAATGTTGATATTGGATACGAAGATAAAAAAAGCATTATATATATTTTGCTAATATAACAGACAACCAGAATTACTTCAATGCAACATACCTTGATCTAGTTTTATTTACACATAGATTAGAGGCTAATGCTGGTCAAAATGTTGTTGATGATGAAAGGGTTACCGAGTCTTCCTCCAGGGTTAAATAAGAGGAAAACAGGAACAGAGAAATGTTGCTGCTGCTGTGACTTTCTGTGCTTGTTAGTCACAACTAAAACTCACAGCTGACTACCTCCAATACAAGTGGTACCCCAGAATCAATAAACACACATATGCTCACAGGAGAAATGCAAGAGTTTACACAGAGACACACAGAGGCTCAGACACACCATAGACCACATGAGAAATATCATTGTCAGTTGTTAACCGTCCGAAAAAACCTTTAACTGCTAACATCATTGATTTCGTTAATAGTACAGTATATGTTTAGAAAAGTATGAAGTACCTTTCTGCTAGTCGTGATGTGTTAATTTCCCCTTTTTCACCAGTGACATGATAAGTATGAAACAGTGCAGTTACAGAAAAAATGTTCTTTCAATATTTTGAAAAATGTAATGTATAATTTCATATGAGGGTGTTTAGAGATCAACAGGAGAAGAGGTGAAGGTGGGATGATGAGAGAGTCCAGATGGAGCATGGTGGGAGTTCAGATGGAGTCCTGTGTAGACAGAACAGATGGGAGGATGAGAGGCCTCATAAAACCAAATTAGCACCAGTATAACCATTGTTATGATCACAGGAACCATACCAGCATGAAGATTGTAATATTGAACATTATACTGACTGATGGAAGAGTGCTCAGGATGGAGCATAATAAAGCTTAATATCACTAGCTTAGCCAAGGTTTTGTTTTTTTTTGTAATAATACAGAGATGTTTGATATTATTAGAAGAGTATGATTAGAAGAAACACGGAACTACAATAATGTGAATATTGTCAACAATGAATACAAGAGCTCTCATCATCACCAAACAGGAAACAACATATAAAAGGGAGGTTTAAAGGAGGGTTGCTGTCATTATGTCTGCACTGAACGTGTCCAGTTAGGAGTCTCTTGCTTTCTGTGAGGGCCCTTTGTTGTTTGCAAGTTTGCTTGACATACTCCCTCTCTGATATCTCTTCATGACCTACTCAGTGAGCAACAAGATTGTTTATTCCTTTATACTGAATTTCAGTGCCTGAGTTCAGTTCAGGTTTCTCTGGAATAAAGTTGGATATCCCTCCCTCACACTGGAGTATCTCTGTTTAGAGCTCTGCTGGTAAAGTCTGTCAGTGAGAATGAAGTTATCAAGCAGGGGGAGTTTTTGTTCTTTAGATCATTTTCATTTGAATGTTTTGTCCTCATGGCTGATACTGGATTATCAAATAGACATACGTTTTCTGTTGAAATATTGTTTTAGATGAAGAAACTCCACAACCAGGGCTTTGCTCAACTCAACTTAACTCAAACTATATTTGTAGAGCATGCTTAAAACAACCGGAGTTGACCAAAGTGCTGTACAGATCAAAACAGCACAAATGAAAAAAATAACCCAAACAATACCAAAGATACAGTACTAAGATACTTGCTAGCTAAAAGAGCTAAATGTCTATGACCAGGATTTCATGTTAATGCCGCCATGTGAATGCTTCACTGCTCTTTGAGGACTAAAGAGTTAAACTTTGTGCATATTTACATTATTGGAACATTAATTGGGACACCGCAGCTCACATCATGACACTGGAGCTGTGATGGGTAACGTTAAACCGGTATGTCTGCTCAGCTTATGTAAGCTAGCTAACGGTAATCAATCAGAGCTTAGTCGTTGTTAAGTTACAGGTAATTTGATGTCGCTAAAAATCAACATATGACCTCATCACTCTGCATCTTCATAAAAGTTGTTAAAAAAAAAAAAGATTAAAGAGAAGATCTGAGCCTCGTCTTTACCACAGAGGGTGATGGTGCTCATGGGAAACGCAGCCTTCATCCAGGAAAGACACTAGCCTACTAGTTTCATCCAAAGAGGTCTCATACCACAGTGACTTTGATACGAGAGCGTGTTGGACGTTACCATTTGACATATCATTTTAGAGTATTTTAGTGTCAAGTATTCATTAAACTGAATGCCTTACTATTATTTTTGCTGGATAAAATGTCTTGGTAGAATTTTCTGCTTGGTAGAATGCAAAATTATAATTGTACATCTGATCTTGACAAAGAAAATAGCTGGTTTTGAGGATTTAACTGTCTGGTTGATAGCCTGCACTTACAAGAAGCTCTGATGATTGTACATTACACAAGTAATACATGACACTTATGCAGATTGTGTGAAAATGTGGAACTTTGGTGTGGCACTGAAAAATAAAATTGTTGAAATGTTTCAAACGGATACATTTAAATCGACTGACAAATTGTCAGATACAGCCCTAGAGTGGAAAACAAAAGATGGAGCAAAGCGCAATGCAGAACTGTCCAAGCTTTGGAAGCACCATATTGTGTTTAACCTGCTTGAGAATGACAGTACATTTCCCATAGCTCATCAGTCTGAAATAAAAAGCACCAGAGTGAACTTAATCTGTGATGACTGGCTGCTGTGACAGTGTAGCACTCGCGTCTTCAAGGTGAGAAAAATATGCGTACATGTGTTTCTATCACACTCTGGTTTCTGGTTTCATGGGCTGTCAAAGCATAAAGTCCTCATCCTCATGACAAGGTGAATAAAGATGCTTTTGTCACATGCATAATATTCAGGTATTCATTAGATCCTGATAGATGTGTGGGAGTGTGAGAGAGTGTATCGGCAGTCTATGATGTGACAGGCGCACGTTCTGATACTTTTCATGTAAATTGCTCTGAGGCTGTATTTAGTATAGTGTTAGAAAGAGGATGGGGATTTTTGGATGAATAATACAGTCAGTTTACAAAAGGCTCTTGCAATAAGATGAGGTATTAAGCTGGCAGCAGAAAGAGGAATCCAGTAGACAAAATGTAACAGAGCAATGTGTCATGAATAAATAAAGAGATGATAATTCAGCATAATAACTCCGGCTTGAAGGTCCCTGTCACATGTTTGGATGCCTTCAAACAGGAAATTGAGTTTCCATTCATTGTTTTGTTGAGCTCAGTCTCATCCATCTGTTCCATCTGCTGGAGCTCCACCTCAGAGGCTCAAACCTCCAGACTGACACACACTCACCACACAGTGCTGAACATAATGCAATTTTATTTAAACCATGTAATGCACTCTTTTCCTGTAGAATTATTCATCCAGGCTTTTCTTCATTATTTTACAAATCTCAAGCTGTCCTCTGGCAAATATCGAACAAGATAATTACCAGGTTTGGAATATGATCAATAAAATTCAATTAGTAAGGGATTTTAGATTTGTGTTTGTATTGAGCGCTCTCTGTGAGAGTCTGGACTTAGAGCCACACATTAAAGATAACTTTGTGACCAAAAACCGTCACACAGAGCTCGGTGTAGAAGACTTGATTTGATTTGGTCATGGTCTCATTTGCTACAGATGAAAAGGTGTGTCACTTTACACTTTACAGGCAGAGGCGCAGGAGGGGAAAAAAATCCAAAACAGTCATTTATATATAGTTTCTTTTATCATAAGAGCACAGAGAGGATTGAGACTTAATCTCACTCCCTCTCTGTGCGTTATTTCTTTAAAGACTGGTGCAAACTGCTCAGCTTTTTAAAGGCCTCTCCTGCTCCACTAACTTTGATTGCTTTTCTTTGGCCAGCTGTTATGGTCGCTCTGTATCAGTTTTAATGATGTGGACACAAAGCGGGGACATGAATGAGTTTGACCACACTGCAGAGTCAGTCAACCAAAAACACTATTAAAGGCTGGTTTGAGTGCCAGAGGAATGTTTTTAAAGCCTTTAGCTCACAACACAGACCCTCAGCCTGCATAGCAGCAATAAAATCTCATGAAAGCATACATTTTTTTTCCCCCAAAATACAAAAGTCCTGTCATTGTTAGTCTAACAACACTCTCTTTACTGTTAAATAAATGATAAAAGCTTAAGGTACTTACATTTATTTCACCCAATTATATAGATACTGGGATAAGCTCAGCAGAGACATTGTATGTGTCTGCCTTTAAGTTTGTTTTAACTAACGACACATAACTTACTTTAACTAAATGATGACTTCAACATTTGTCACATTACCTTAGTGTAGCTAAAAGCTTTGGATAGTGAACAAAGTATACATATTGGAGGGTTTGTTTATCTTACCTGGAGGAGAAATGTCGTTCTTGTAACGAAAGATGAACAGACATGAAGCAGAGGCCTCACTGTACATCATTCAAGGCTTGATCCGTAAGGCAACTGGACTAGTAGAAATTCTTGAAGACATTTCATCTCTCCTCCGAAATGCTTCTTCAGTTCTGACCAGACTGGGGAAGAACTACAAAATATAAGCCTCTAACGGTCGTTGATGTGTCCAGGTAGTCACAAAGGGTCCTAAGTAGGGTTGTTAACCTAGTTTCTTGCAGTCCTTAGCCTTCCTCCTGGCAGTCGTCAGAACTGAAGAAGACTTCGGAGGAGGAGAGGTGAAACATCTTCAAGACGTAACCAGTCCAGTTGCCTTACGGATCAAGCTTTGAATCACCATGACCTGGATGACTGAGAACCTTCACAGACACTGTACATTAAATAACATAACAGATTCTTATCCACTTTATACGGGTCAAATAATAATCATTCAACTGCACATTTCAGTTCACAGTCAAGTTAAAACATTAGCCTGCTGATTTCTCATAAAACACTGAACTGAACATTTTCATTAAAGATAATATAAAACAAGGTTAACGGGACAGTTCTGTCCTCATTCAGCTCTCCTTCTCTGAGCTTTAACGGTGACACACCTTTAAATATAAATGGAGCAAATGTCACCACTTTGGACATTGTTACTATTATCACAGCTGGTTCTGGTTCCAGTAACGTTGTATCGTTGGGTAGATATCTAACACAGCCAGGTGATTATTGAGAAAACCAGGTAATAAAAACTATCATGTTTTGTAATGTAGTGATTGAGCTTTGATGGTAAAAATGCACACAACGCCATTAGATGGTTGCCCATTTTTCGCAGTTTTAGTTTAGTGTCTTAACAGAAAAATGTTGCAAGTCAGTTAAAAGAGTTTGGACTTAGAAAATTCTCCTCTGGATTGTTTTGGAGAATAGAAACAAACAATCCACATGGTTTGGATTATATCTCTGAGTCATACATGGGATTCAGAATCTTCATTGTGTTACAAGGTTTGACAAAGCTTCAATCAAATTAACTTATGCAGAAAGGACAGTCTGTCAGTGTTGATGTATCTGTGATCTCCATCCTCTCAGTGTGTGTGGAGAAAGAGGTGCATCAGCTCTCTGCCTCCTGGGGTTTAGATCCACGATGCTGGGAGGACAGATTACCTCGGCCGCTTCTGAAATAGAGCAGTCATTTTTTCTGCCTGAGGCGATGTCACCTTTCTGTCCAGCTGTTAGCTTGTGTTGGCAGAACAGTAAGTCATAGTTAGTGTGAGGCAGGAGGTGAAGATCCTCTGGGGTTTGCTGTTAAGATGCTCTGAATGAATGCAGTCGGAGTAAGCTGGAATACAACTGTCAGTCATTGGAGCAGAGGAACTACAACTTCCTTTTTTTTTCTCCAGCCATAAAACATTTATTTAATGTCACGCTGGGACCCAAACCCATCAAATCATTTATGTATTATTAACAGAGAGGATTTTCTTATGTAGAAGAGGAAGAAATTCCATCCATTAGGAAAAGTCAGTGAAGAGTTGGGTAAGTGGTATAATGGAGGAAAGTGATCAGATTGAACAGCTTTGGACATATGTAGAAAAAGAACTCCTTGACAAGTTGAATCTTTGGTGTTTACAGTTTGGTCTATTCCCTAAGTTGATATGGTCACTGTCAGTTTTTAAGTTCAGAATTCAAAAGGTGGAAAGGAGAGGTGTTGGTTAATTCAAATGTTGTGAAATGGTTAGGAGCTCCTCTTTGTCTTAGTAGTGTAGCATTGTATGTAAAAGGGCATGCTCCAGCTACCAATGGCTAGCTTAACTGAAGAGTTCACATGTGCAAAGGTCAGGACAGAGGTGTTTCTATCTGGAAGGAAAGACACAGTAGTGGGTATAGGTTGGTTCCTAATCCAACTGGTAGGAAATGGAATCCAGGAGATGAAGTGCAGAGGCAGCTCTTAGGAACCTAGAGATTGTAGCGAACATGCGGCAAGGCCTCTTAAAAAAAGTAGGAAGCTGGTAGTGGAGCAGCTACGTCAGCAAGAGGAAGTTAGGCATACAAAGGCAATGTGCAGAGGAAGCTTAGCTGGAGAGACCTGTAGTGTATGGAATATAACCACATTAGATTCCTGTTAGGGGGAACATATGATGTGCTACCATCACCCCAGACCCTGAAACAAGGAGTTGGAGGGGATGTTAGAGCCCATTGCATGCTGGGACAGCAACTTTAAGGCATATTATGTCCGGTTGTAAAGTTAGTTTGTCCCAAGGTTGCAATATATGGTGACATAACCAGGTCTTGTAAAGCTTAGCGGCAGGGATTGAAAGGAGGCAGCATGTGAATTCAGGGGCCAAACAGGGAAAGAGTGCAGCCATACAGTTTGTCCATGAAGGAGATCAATATAAGGGAGGTAGGCTTTTAAATAGGGCTTAATCCGGTCACCTAAAGGGAGGTAATGATTGAAAGATACAGGTAGACTTTGGAGGAAAACTTGTAGTGCCACAGGAGATTGTTTCCACTAATCTGAGGCCTGACACAGTGCTTTGGTCAAGCAGTCAGAGGAAAGTTTATAACATAGAGCTGACAGTGCCTTGGGAGGACTCAGTGGAGATGGCGTATGAAAGGAAAAAGCTTTTGCGGCCCACATGCCAGTACCTTCCCAGGTCACCAGGTGACCTCAAAAGTAGTTTTGTCTGAAGTCACAGATTAAAGAATGCAACATGTTCAAGCAAACGTTTGCGCACCAAGTGTCAAAACATATGTCAATCACATTTCCAGGGAGGCCATGCCAACCCTCCAGACACATTGCTGGTTAATAGATGCTGTACATCACAACAGGCTGTAAAAATGTCACACTGCCTGGTGTCAGACAGTATACTCATGCTTAACCTCGTTTTTGGCTGTTCAGTAGTGACAGCACGGACTGAACTTTGCTGTTGCTGAGTCACAGAACACTCAGAGAACTTGAGTAAACAGAAATGACTTTCTTGTAGGGTTTTTAATTCACAAAGACAAACAGTGATCTCACTGAACTGTGTGATGTTGTTTGAACAGTTAATTTCAAACGATGGATTTAGCTGCTGGGCTCTGATTTAAAGTCCACATTTAACCGACTGTGAGGATAAAACAGCACACTGAGCAGTTAGAGCTATGAATGGATTCAGGCTCAGATTACAGACATGTTGCTTTAATGTTTGTGAAATTGACTTTTAATTTGTAATGAATATTTCATATTAAAGCCCTAATATCCTCTAATGAAAGATAATCTTCCTCCCCTCAGGACATGATATTAAGCAGCTTGCTGGTTGAACAAGACTGAAAGGAAGATTCTTGAAAGTCATAGTTGTTTATTATCTGTTGTTGAGATGCTTCTGACTCAAATGATTGTGGGTAACTGTGGCTTCACTTTGAGACCCCTTAGAAGACAGCTGAAGACTTTTCACTACATAATAAGAGAGGCTGTGTGGGGTCAGGTTTGAACTGTTAGCAGGTGAGTTCATGCACTGAATGCACTGCCAGCACCATCAGCTGCATTTTGTCTTAAGCAACATTTATTTCTTAGCACATTCGGCCACTTGCTTAAGCATGCTGACACTATAAGCAAATGTGCCTGTTACATGTCAAAATATCACCAAAGTATGTGCGTAACTGAGCACACTGAGCTAAGTGTGGAGGAACAGGAGAGCCCAGAAAAATAACATTCAAAGATTCAAGGATATCCAAATTAAAAGCTGTAAACTCTCAACATGAGACTTTTGCTAGAACCTTTTACAAAGCTCTTTTAGAGTACTTCAATCCATTCATTCTGTAGGTTGTGAAGTCAAGCATTTGGAAGATTGTTGTTATCAATTGAAAAGGTAAATGTTTTATGTGGATGCTTTGTGGAGAACTTAAACATATTGAAACGTGAAACTCATTCAACTTTCTCACATACACCGTCTCCCTCTTAGAATTAATTATACAGGTCTTTTCAACATGGGTTACATAAACAACAGAATGAGAAGGTTTCTATTTACTATGAGACCTTGACCTCAGTCACTGCATTGACAGAGACATACAGAAAGAAAAGTCAGTCCGTCAATACAGATGTCTCTCTAATATGAGTTCTGCTAAAGGTTTCTGCCTGTTAAAAGGAAGTTTGTCCTTGCCTCTGTAACTTGCTAAATACTGCAAAGTGCTCTGCTCATGGTGGATTAACATGAACTCAGACTGAGTCCTGTCTGTAAGATGGGACTGGATCTTATCCTGTCTTGATGTTGGGTCTTTGTTAATAATATAACATAGAGTACGGTCTAGACCTGCTCTGTTTGTGAAAGTGGCTTAAGATAACATTTGTTGTGATTTAGCGATATATGAATAAGGATTGATTGATTGATTGATTGATTGATTGATTGATTGATTGATTGATTGATTGATTGATTGATTGATTGATTGATTGATTGATTGATTGATTGATTGATTGATTAACAGTCTCTCTGTTTCCCTCAGGCATGTGTCAGATGCTCTTTGCAACATGCATGGGGGTTATGAGAAGAGATTGTTCATGTATTGATTGCAGACAGCTATCTTATTCAGATGATAAATACATGAAAATGGAATGTAAACATGCTCTATCAGCCTGCACAGTTACGGTCTATGTGCGGGAAACATTGTACTGTTGCAGTAGCAAATGATGTTCTCACCATGGTGTCACCTGTGGAGTGTGACAGCTCGCACACTCGATGCAGAGGGTTTGGCTACGCATCACGGAAGAGAATGACATTTGGCTTATAATGTTATTAATATGTAATACAAAGAATGTGCACAGGCCCCAAAGCATAAGTCCAACCAAATCTGAGTCTTGAGTCTTTGAGGGTGAGTCTGAAGCCAAGTCTGAAGTTAGTAAGCTAGTTAGTGTGTGCAACTGGAGACCAAGTCCCTAACTTGAGTCCCCATCTCTGGTGCCAGATACAACAGCACACCTCCAGAAGTGTGGTGGAGTCCATGTGTCACCAGGTAAGGGCTGTTTCCACCCTGACCTGACCCAGGTTGCACACATTAGATCTAGGCAGCTGATCTGTGAACTGCAGGCGGAAAAACAAAAGTGTGTTCATCATCCAGGAATGATGCTAAAACAAAGTGGTTTTCTTACAACACGGTCAAGCACAGATACATTTCTCTACATAAATCACACTTACACTGACACTGGTATGGTGGACTTCCTTAAAATTAGCTAAATTATAAAATACAAATGCTCCCTTCTGCAGTGGTGTGAAGCCTTGCATATACACACTGCTACTCTAGCTGGCTTCTCAATAAAGGCCCCTATCTGTAAGAGTAAAACACCTGATGCTTTTACAATGACAAGCAGTAGTTTTAAAGTTGTGTTGGTTAAAATACTGAATTGCTGACTGCAGCACACAGAGGCAGCTACACTATAAATGTTAAAAACACCACATAGTCGAAGGGTTCCCTCCAGCATGACCCCATGATGGAGTATATGAGTGTAACAGATCTGTTATTGTGTTTGACAATAATAATCAAAGTGCTTTTTTCTCTCTCTCTCTCTCTCTCTCTCTCTCTCTCTCTCTCTCTCTCTCTCTCTCTCTCTCTCTCTCTCTCTCTCTCTCTCTCTCTCTCTCTCTCTCTCACTCTATAGGTAAGTGAAACAAGTCACTCGGGCTGATTGAAAGTGGACTGCCTCGAGGCATCACATCCAGCTCTGGTACAGTACCAGCCTTCACACTGCACAGCCTTTTCTTCTCTCTTCTCACACACGCTTCTCGAACATGCTTTTGTTTGTACTCCTTTGTATTATAAAAGTTTGGTGGCTTTGGGAGAGCTCCAGTCCTTTTGAGAAATATTGGACAGGTGTTGTCCTTACTGAGTACTAAAGCTTTGACTGTTTGCAGACGATGTCATACCACATTTGCTGTAATATTGTGATTGTGTGGCATATGAATGCTGATCTTGGACATTCTCTTATGAGTGATATGCACAACCTGTTTTGCAGCTTTTTGTGATAGGAGAATGATCATATTAACTCGCAGAACAGGCGCTGTACCTTTTCATTACGATGAGACTCATTTTGTAGCGCTCTAACTGCTGTAATTGAAAACCCACTTATGTTGTGTGTTGTTATTGCATTTTTACAATTATCTCTCAGTCATTCTAGCAGCATGAGGCTCTGAGAAGAAATCTCTTCATTCCTGTTGTAATGTATCTGTCTGCACAGCCTAATTGAGTTTAAATTCAATATGAGCCTCCAATCAGTCTAATTAGTAGAGGATTGGATTGTGTGGGCAGAGGGAGGTAATCTCTCCAGTCCCTGGACATTAATAGCACAAGCATACACACAGTGACTCTCCTCTGATTGGCTTACAGAGGACTAGTTTGTTGGATGTTTTTTAAAAATACTTATTACAGTCATTGCATGAGCATCTTTCCCTGTTGACTTTCTAATTATACACTTAAAGTGTATCTGTGTCCTTACCTTTCCCTTCTGGTGTGTGCTAAGTGTTTGTGTGTTTTTGTGTGCAAAATCTTGGGATACATTCTGCACAACTCCTCAGAGAGAATAGGAGGCTAATGATACGTTGTAGTTTTCTTAAATATAGTGGTAGCAGTAATGAGCAGCTAGCCTGGAGAACATTTCAGTATTAATCAATTCAACATTTGCAAAACTGCCACCTGAAATAGTTCAATATGCTGACTCTAGCTTCAGACTGGAAGCCTGTTGGCTGTGTGAAGGCTACAATGAATTATGGTTAATGCTATCACACAGGCTCATGTTGGTGGTCTGAATTTTCCAATCTGTTAACATGCATGCCAAAATGAAGATCAAGACGTTACACAGCCGTCACGCAGCCAACTCGCAACCAGGCTGAAATAGGGGGTTGTGAAATTCAAAATACTTTGTCTTTCTTTAGTGAAGAACAAAGCAGTTTTACAAGCTGTAACATCAATAGACGAGAGTGTTGTCAGGTGGATTATCTTAAGACTGTTCAAAAAACATCACAGCACCATATGTTATCAAACATCAGAGAGAGAGAGAGTTAGAGTCTGAACAGATAACTCTGGACTCCGCAATAGCTGCATGAAAGCATGTCATTACTTCATTGTTTTCCCCTTATTCTCTTTGTGTCTTCTTCTGTCTTTTGTCAGCTGTACTCTTTTTTTGTCTCTCTCCGTCGTTATGACCTCCACCATCGAAAAGAAGCTGCTCTAACTCTGCTTCTGGCTGTATAATAAAGCCACTTTGAATTGCTTTTTAACAGAATTAGAAAATGATGAAGCCATGAGTCAGACGCATTTGCTGAGCAGTGCGAAGGATTCATTGTAACCCTTGCTCTATTGGTCTTAGCAGAGTGTAAAAATAGTGTGTGGGGTTCTCAGGCTGAAACACCGACATGCCAATTTAATGTGGATTAAGGTGAGAAGAAGTTATGAGAAATTCTGAGCACTCTGAGTCTTTCTTTTCTAACACTGTGCGCCTCATTTTTGCCGCCATTATGATCATGCTTTAGGTGATGTTGATGAGCTGGTGCTTTAGTGTAATGGGTAAAAGCTAATTGAGTGGATTCTTGCCAAATTACGAGACGTGCTTAATTCTTAAACCTGAGTCAGACGTGAACATACTCATACAGATACTCACAAAACCCACACACATCCTGCACACGTGCATGCAAACAGGTCTTCAAGAAGGGTGAGAGCTCTTCACCCATGACAGACCTCTATTTAGAGCTGGAGTGCAGCACAGGTGCTCACTGCTCTGAGACAGACAAGATCTTAGAGAGGATAAGAGACATGAATACTGAGCAGCTCTCTCAGCAGCAACAGTCACAGCCTGGTGTCAGTAGATCCTTCAGTGAAACTATAAAGGTTATCTATTAGGCTTGTACACGAAAGATCATTAATGTTTTGAGCTCATGAACATACCTGCAACATGTTGAGCAAATGTCTTAAACTCCACTGAAATAACTCACTTATTTATCCAGGATGCTCTGGGCAACTGATTCAGGTTTACAACAGTTTCAGACAGTGATCAGTTTCAGAGGTGATCAGAGGACAACAATGAGTTCTTTGGGACTCGAGAGTAGAGCTCAGTGATTCAGGTAACAGTCTGTTAGAGTGGGGTTTCA
This sequence comes from Notolabrus celidotus, assembly GCF_009762535.1. Taxonomy (NCBI): domain Eukaryota; kingdom Metazoa; phylum Chordata; class Actinopteri; order Labriformes; family Labridae; genus Notolabrus; species Notolabrus celidotus. The sequence goes on from NC_048276.1 coordinate 26,096,420, forward strand.
ATCCAATGCAGTAACACTTTCAGTCTCAGTAACTGGTGATAAAACATACTTTGATCTGTTTTGCTCAGGTTGTGTTTTCTCTGAAGGACATCGTCATCATCATAATAATGATGATACTATTTATATGGCATATTTCAAAACACAGTTACAAAGTGCTTTACACAAAGGATACTGATGCACACAGGCATATTCTCATCATTTATCTCTGTCTGTACAGTGGGTTATGAAAGCACAGAATGTGTGTGTGTTTGAGCATGTGTGTTCTAAAAACACTTGAAATTAAGAAGAAATCTTCATCAATTTGACTTTTATAAAACGTATTAAAATGACAGATAATCAAGTGAAATATCATCCCAGACTATAAATGTGCTACACTCTATGCTTTAGGACCACTGGGACGTAGCAAACAGAGCAACAGCTGTCAGCAATATGATAGTGATTTATGTGTGTCCAATACATAATTCAATCTCTTACTTTATGACCATGAAAACAATTCCAGGAAAGTCATTTTCCAATGTAGCTGATGGTATGGATGTAGTTAAAAGCTTTACATGTATTGATTTTTGCCAGAAAAACTCAATAAATACTGGAAGGCTCAACAACTTACTCGAGGTGCCCAGGACTAAAATGAACACAGGTCCAGGAACTGTAGCCAGACTGACAGAGTGGCATAGCTCCTAGTATTCCTGTAGTCATCAACAGTAATGATTTCATGAGCTTCTACAATACTAAACACTACAGATTATAGACTGAATTGTTAACCTCCCACCCTAAGCAGTTGTGGAACATGTGAAATAAGGAAACAGCTCTAAAACTGGATATAAACCTTTGCTGTTTTTTTTTTCTAAATGACCTCCACAAGGTCCTGTGCCCTGAGCAATTATTTCCACCACCATTTATACCACTACTCACAAAAAGTTATGGATGAAATATCAGAATGCAACTAAAATGCACTAAAACCTTAAACTCTACAGTTTGACCTTCCCTCAACTTTCGAATGTACATGTCCAACATTTCATGTTTCAGTACTTATTGCGTAACCTTCTGTTCTCGAACAAGGTGATTCACCGCAAAAATCCCAACAAGTGTCTGATCCATAAATCGACCATTAAACCACTGTCATTTGTCAATTAAACAGTCCTCTTCGTCATGCTGTTCGCATTCTGACATCATGAGACCTATGAATCGATCAAAAACAGTACTGAGTTGTCGTGTAGAGGGTCACAACCCTACACCCCAGAACATCAATGACCTGAGGGCAGCCTTTCAAGAAGAGTGGAATGCCATGCCTCAGCAGACAATAAGTCAACTTATGAACAGCATGAGATGATGTTGTCAAGCTGTAGTTTATTCTCAAGGAAACATGAAAAATTATTGAGACATACACATTTTTTGTTGTGGTGTACTCACCACTGTTGTTAGCTTTTGTTTCAATGCATAGTTTGAAATGAAGAAATTGCCATTGCATACGTCTCTAGATATTCTACTTTCATGATAAAATATCACTGTAGCAGGAACTTTATACATTTTCCATAAATCTCACCCAAAAGTCAAATATCCCTAAATTTTGTGTGAGTAGTATATGCTTCTTCTGGGTAATCTCCTGAGAAAACACTCCCTAAGTTTTCATTATTATGCAGATAATGCTCAGTTAGATCAGTGAAACTAAGTGAAATATATTAGATATCTAAACTAGAGGCATGTCTGAAGGATAACTAGACTTTTGCTTCCATACTCAGAAAAACAGAAGTTATCGAGCCCAAATGCCTGAATCAGTGTGAAAGTTTTCTTTTTGGTTGTTGGACTATCATAGTGACATCATGCTGGTCTTACTTCGATAATGGCTAATTTCCCCACATTGCACATTTCCTGTTTATCAGACAACGAAATGGAAATTCAAATTACTCCTCCATTCCTATTTAAAAATCTGGGGAGTGGAAGGCATTGATAAATTATGACTAATATATTAACTTCACTTTAATAAGATCCCCAATCAACAGGGCATGAGGGCTCATGCAAGCAGGTCAGCTCTTATAATGAGAATATCTGGTGGTGTTTTACACTGGTCCCCACTGAGCATGCTGTAACCTCAATAAATCTGTAGCATTTCATTCTGCTGGGGGACAGAACAGCTCATGAAGGAAGATTCATTTGAGATGTTCATCTTTGCAGCATCCATCAGTCAGAGTGAAAACATGGTGAAATTACAAGAGGTGAAAGGTACACTAACCACAGCAAGTCAACACCAATCAATGACAGCTCATTAAATGAGGGGATGGCTAAACGACATATGGAAACGGCATCAATGTCAGCACACACACATTTTACCGTCCTGGCTGCTGCTTGTAAATAAAGACTCACACACACTATAGTCAAGCTTCACCTCCATCAAAGTCAGGAGACTGAGCTTCTATTGTTCACCAGAATTTATAATTCTTATCTTCAGTCTGAGTATTGTGACAGAGGAAAATGAAGTCAGTTTGTTTATAAGATGAAGAGTTTGTTCAGCATGAAGGGTAAACTCTGCTTTCAGAAACGTATCTCTATGTACACTCTATAAGGTGTTAGGTTAGGTCACTAGAGGCTTATCAACTGGCTGGTGGTCTAAATTAGTTTAAAATTAATAATAATAACAACAACAACAACAACAAGCTCCTCTCAGTAAAATGATTTACTGTGTGTAATCACATAATTTTCAAAAATGTAACCACCATATGATACAGGTAAGTGGGGTAGTCCACTATCCTGATTTTCAAGTACTAAACCCTAAATACAAGATGATGACACTTTTCCAGATGTATTTCAAGGAAAAAAAAGTGTCTTATATTCAGAATTTTCCAAAGATAGAGCTACAGATATCAGTGTGATCAGACTCCACCCAGAATCAGTAAAATGTACAGCTTTTATTCTTAATCACAAACGGGAAGGTTATGATTTTTTTATAGCATTTATGAAACAATCCAGCTGAAGGTGACCAAAATAGGCTACATAAAATAAATGATATAGCATAAGCAGGGCTTAGCTGATTGGACTCTCTTTGGTTTGGGTGTAACAGGTACTGCCAGACCCTGAAACAGATGAAGGTGTTGCAATGGTATGTTGATATTTCAAACAATACGAGTAGGCTATTATAAGACCAAACATATATTAATATTCCAATTCGTAGTTGTTCATACTTGAACAAACCATTCCACTGCAGACCGCCTAAAACACAAACTTATGTCTAATGTTTTTAAATATGTTAGTTGAGCTGTGAAAAGAAAACTGCTGTGAGTGAAGTTTACACTCAACCTTTGTTTCATCGCTTTTAAGAAAATGTTGCCACATTGCTGACTGCTTTATACATGATATCAATTAATTGAAGGCAGTGTTATAGGTCTGGTGGTCTTCAGTCTCTTCACAAATGGGGGAGTCCAAAGTCGTGACAGCATAGTAAAATATAATGTTACGCCCCACCCAAAAGGCGGTCCTTTGGGGTTACAATAATCCAACACATGACCCATATGACAACACAAAAAGACCTTAAACACTTAACAAAAGGGATTTCATATGAAATGACAGAAATATTAACTATTCAACAAAGATCACCTCAATTCTAATGTAACAAAACACAACAAAAGCACACGCAAATCCCCGAAAGGAGAGGCAGACGGACAGCAGTCCCCAACTCAAATGCTTCTTCTCTACCACAGGCAGCAGTGAACTTTTAAAGGTCCAACACCCAGTGAACCTTATTCCCTCAGTTAAGAGGAACCTGCAGGGGAGATGGTTACAGAGGAGGAGGGAGGACAGAATAAACACGCAGCCATAACAATAAGTAAAATATATTACTATGATATAACCTAAATACATTTGAGTAGATTTATAAATAATCAATGTTGTTTTCTAACAATATCACTCAAGGTTACCAAAAAACCATCAGGTCTTCCCTCCATCCCTGCAAATGGTGGATAAAGCTCTTCTTTCCTATTAATGTAACACTTGCAATCATTTTAGTTGGATGAGAGCTCATGGCCAAACTGACTGGAGGGTGTCAGCCCTACTACTCTCTGAGTGCAGATCTGAATTAATTTGACAGTTAGACAAGCTGTAAAAGTACACTTCAAGGACGTACTTCACAATAACATGAAGCATAAAGTATGTATTTTGTTTTTATCTATTCATAAAATAAGTGCCAACAGACAAAGCCCTGTGAAGAATTATTGTGCTGATCACAGTAAAGCAGATGAATAAAGAGCTTCAGTAATCATACCTACAAACAGGCATAAATTAAAACATTTAAAGGGGAGTTAATTATTTAAACTACTACTCATAAACTGCTATGTTACACAATTTAAATATATCATTAAAAAAGTTTCTGTCTTGTGTGAAACTTATATTATAAGTTATCAATCAATAAGGCAAAGAAGCTCAAAGGTTTCAACATAGTTTAAACAATGGGTTTCCTGAACACTCCCTTGGTTTGAAAGTGGGACAGCAGTGCAGCACATTGTTGATACCTGACATCGCTTCAGACTGATGCTGTGGAATGATATGACCTTTCCCATGAGAGGTTGATCAGGTAAATAGTCCTGCTTCATTGCTCAGCTGCTCTCTTTTACTTCATCTCTGGTAAGTAAAGTACAGTTTCTAGACATCTCCATCCCTCATTGTCCTATCAGGGAGCTCAGAGTTGATGATATGATTACAGTGAATCCCTCGGGAAGCTGATCTGATGAAGCGTCAACTCAACCTGCTTTGAATTACTGTTCCAGAGTTTGTAATGAAGTCTGGGAATACACAATTAGTAAAAGTTATTTGATGTGATAGCAACATATTGACTTATCAGCTACAGCTTTATTATTTTTCATAACACTCTGAGCTTGGTGTTTATTGAGGGAATGGAAAACATTGTGCCATTAACTCTGAAAAATGTGAACACTTGAAAGAAAATCCAATACTTAGTCATTTACTCTGCGGCTAGCAGTGTTGTAGTACTTGAGTCCAGGAGTTAGACTCGGCATTGACTGCATTAAGACTTTGTCATATATACTGATAAAGACTGTTTGTTTGTTTTAGATTTCTATATAAAATATGTGTAATATAATTAATGAAGTTTAGAGCAATGGCTGGTGTTCGCCTGCATGCATCAATGTGTTGTCTTGTTCAGCTACAGTCACTGCCAGGATAAAGAGAAGCTACAAACTGTGCATTTTCAAAGATTCAAACAGTAATTGAGCAACATGTCAGATATGTGAAAGAACCATCAAGGAAAAGGCACTCAAAATGCAAAGTCCACCTGTTCACTGGGAAAAGAACGTCAGATGCTAAAGTTACTTGATGTTGATGATTGTATTACTGTGATAGCCAGCTAACAGTAATTTTAGCATCTAAGGACTAATCCACTGGGTCGAAAATGTTTGGTTAGTTAAAACTCTGAGCAATAGACATTGGACTGCAGGTATTTTTGAGTCTATTAGACTTCTGCACTGATCTCACTGCAGCACAATCTATACATTTACGCACAACACAGCGCTGTAATTTCATTGGTAATTTAAATCTCCAGAAACGCCGACACAATTTCATTGGAATAATAACAAAAAAAAGAAATGTCCAAAAGGTCCCCCACAGCCAGTCCAGGTTCAAACAGTGAGTCCAGGTTCAGTCAGTCAATAGTTTGGAGTTAAACAGCCACAGCCAGGACTTGACTACAACACTGATGGGTATTTAACCCTCCTTGGTAATCTGGGGAGTTTTGTTAACCACCAGTAACAAACAGTGCTTGTTCCACCTTAGATTCATACATTTTGCAGTCTCATTATTCAGAACGAGCAGAGCAATATGTGATTAATTACCATCTTCTAATTAGACCTGCAGAGTTGGATGCTTTCAGTTATTTCATCTCCAGGAACATTTATCTCATTTACATGCTGATACTGAGATCACTCTCTCTCCCCATCTTCTGCATGTAAGGCTCCACAGAAACACACACACTCGCATACAGCTTTGCCCAAAAATCGGACTAATTGAAAATAGATGAGCAATGGCTCATGGCTTCTTTGTCTTTTGGTTGAACACTGTGTGCAGAGAGACATCAGAGTTCCAGTAGAGAGTGAGACATGTTCACATCCACAGTGAGTCAGTAACCTCAACAAATATGTGCATGGGACTGAAGGTCATAAATAAACGTGCAGTGAAAATAAGGAGACCCCCTTTAGGATCCTAAATGTTCCACTTTGAAGTGAACACAGAGGAGCAGGAGGTGTTAGACTCTCAGCAGGTGTGTCCTTCACTGAGCGTTGTGTTCACATTGCTGCTTTATTGGAGGAGATGGAGTGATTGCCGAGTGGAGCACGCTGCCATTTTATGATCTCACACCTGCAAACATTATTTTCATTCCAGCCCTGCACTGTCTGGGAGACAAAAAAACTGCCTTTTTAATAGTTTTATTTATTCTCAAGTGCACCAAGATTAGAGCTATCCCACTCAGCTAAACACCGTCTTCAAATTTCATTATGTGGTTCTTAAATGGCAACACAAGAAATTCCTGAGCAGTGCACTTTCATTCTTTGTGCTGTAAAGTCAGCAAATGCCTGCTGGAGAATGTCTAATCAAGTGACAACAGAAAAACACTTTGCTGTTTCTGTCAGCTTCTCAAACACTCCAACAAGTGTGCAGTACAGAAATAGACTGAATGTATCTGTGAGTGTGTTCAGGAATATGATGATAATGATGATGAGATGCAGAACATTCACAGACTTTGTCAAGGTCAAAGCTGAAGAGGGAGAGTGGGCGTCTCTCACGCTGAGCACAGGACAATCTTCCACTCAGAGATGAGTGTGAGTCTGTGACGTTTACTACACCCATAAGAGGTGAAGCAAAACGGAGAGATGTAGCCCCTGCAATAATTCAGCAGGAGTACCTTCCTCTGTTGTTATCTGTGATTGGACAGCAGACTCACACTGAGCCCTTTAGACGATAGATTGCTCTGATAGAGTCAAGGTGGCAGCCGTGCCGGTTGTTTAAAGGGCCATTCAGATGCATTCTGAGAGATTCTAGTCTGGATTTCTGTCTCCCTTATTGCCGGGGCTCCTTACTCTGGAGCTAAGGTAAACCAGACTTCCTCTCTCCCTCCCAGTCGACAGGACCCTGAGCTGAGCAGGCTGACTGTGCTGTGTGTTTCATTAACACTCTGCAGAGCTTCACCTGTGTGTGTGTGTGTGTGTGTGTGTGTGTGTGTGTGTGTGTGCGTGTGTGTGTGTGTGTGTGTGTGTGTGTGTGTGTGTGTGTGTGTGTGTGTGTGTGTGTGTGTGTTTGTTTGGAGCCCATTAACAGTGGCTTCAACATAAACTGAGCTCCTTCCCCTTCATGGGAATAAAAACTCCAAGTTTCATTCATCAGCTATGCTAGGAATGATGTTAACTGCTATGAGTCAACTGTTGCTGGGCAAAACAGAGACTGCCTCTACACTTTCTCATCTGGTTCTTGCTCCACTTGCTCTCTCATTACCCGTACCCCCCTCCAGCTCTTCTTTGCACATTCATTTACAAACATATTGTACTCATCAAGACAATACCATTATGATATGATGAGAAAGAGTGATGTTAATAACTCTCACTCTCCTGAATCCCTCCTGCTCCTCCTCTTTCTCACCTGAGCCTGGCTGCTCCTTTAAAATGAAATTAAAATATATCCATCGTTGGTAATCAGACATATTTGAACCCATAATGGATAATGACAACAACAACAACTTGAAGCTACAAGCAACTGATGCAAAAAGGACTTTACCCTCTTTGAGCGCGCTGTGTGGCCAAACCTGCACCCAGAGAAATGAAATATTTAATCCAATGAATTATCCAGACACACTAAAACATGCACACAACACACATACTCTACCAGTCAAACGTTTGGAAGCACCTTCTCATTCAAGGGTTTGTATGTCTTTTAATTATTTGAAACACTGTAGCTTAATGCCAAACGCATCAAAACTATGAAAGAACATATATGGAATTATTTAATTTACAAAAAAGTGTTAAACAAACCAGAATATGTTTTATATTTTAAATTATGTAAAGTAGCCCCTTTTTCCTTCATGACAGCTTTGCACACTCTTGGTATTCTCTCACTCTGCTTCATGAAGTGGTCTCCTGGAATGGTTTCTAATTAACATGAGCCTTGTCTAGTTCATTTGTAGAATGACTTGCTTTCTTAATGTGTTTGAAACCATCAGTTGTGTAGTTCAGAGGTAGGGTTAGTACACAATGGATAGCCATATTATGGCAAACCCAGATTATTTCATAGTTTTGATGTCTTCAGTATTAATCTACAATGTTGAAAATAATTAAAATAAATAGAAACCATTGAATGAGAAGGTTTGTCCAAACTTTTGACTGGTAGTGTACACCCCTGAATACAACATACAACTCATATACAGCAACATGTTGAACACATACCAACAATGAAAGGACCTGAAGCAGAATCCCACATCAGTGACTCACTCGGTGCTCACTCATGATGCATTTTAAGGCAAACAGAGCTCTTCAATGTGTAACTGCTCGAGAAAAGCAGGCAGGTATACATCTGCCTTCTTACGTTTGAACAGCTGTGTGCTCACTGCGGCTGTGAGCTTCATGTCACCCCATACCTGACTGCCATATGTTACATACTCCGCCCCCACCGCTGAGCCCATTTTATAGGAATAAATTAGACTAATTAGTCAGCCCAGGTGGCATACTCAGAAAAGTGAATATACATTATTTACCAGGAAATGAACTATGGAGAAACCTGGGGCTCATTTTGTTTCTCTTCAGAGGTGACTCTGCTGTTCTTGATGGATGATGCAGCTCCCTGTATGATGAACTTTATGTCTCAACTCATCATTTTGGGTCACTTGTTATTGTGAATGAAGAATGAAGCGGCAGGTGTGATTTAGATTGTCCTTGACCTAAGACGGCGAAAGCATCAGACATTTGTAAAGTGAAGTTTAGCAGCTGGGTTGGAAGAGAAAGTTATAACGGTTGTAGAGCTTACAATCAATGCTGTTTGTTAAAACATGTATGCAGTTATGATTACTTTTTATCTTAACATGTCGAACCAGTTCATAACTAAACTTATTTACGAACATAATTGTCACGTTAGCAGTTCTAGGAACCAAAAACAGACTGAGGGCATAGTTCAATATATGTATTTTCAAAGTGAAGTTGGATGTTGAGTTTGAAGCTTGGATGGAACAGATGATCCAGAAGTTGGGCAGGTTGAGGCAAACAGCTGAAAATCCAGGAAGATGTGTGATCCTGAGAAAAAGAGGGAGACTGAGAGTTACTTACAAACCTTTATGAAACAAATCCAAAGTCTTAGGAAAGTAGTTTGGCCGAGACCAGTACGACATGAAGAACTGAACACACTGGCAAAGACTGGTTGTGGAGCAGGGGTATAGATACTGCAGGAGCTTGATAAATGGATGGAGTTTAGGCGAGCAGGTTGATTGGCAGGATGAGTGAAATGGAGAGCCACACCCTGAGAGATACAGAAAAGGGGGGGACAACACACACCAGGGAGGGGACATGACTGAAGCACAAGGAATGAGGGAGGAGCCATGACAATAACAGCTTAATCATAATAAAAGCAACTTAACCTTTTAGCGGGGCGGTCTTTACGATACCTGGGCTTCCAACAAACTGTTTTTAGGCTATGGCTCATGATGGCTGCAGCTCATGTTGTTACATTCACACAGACTGTGTGTTGGCTGCTTGTGACTGCAGGGAGTTCCTTCTGTCAGCACCATCTTTTTTTCATCAGTTTCACTCATATCCTCTGTCTGTGTCCTTATACAAGTTTCAGGCATTAGTCTTATCAGTAAAGACAGTACTTTTATTTACATTAAGGAAGAGTATTTAATTTAAAAACAGCACAAAAAAACTGTATCGGCAGAAGAAGAGAAAATGAGAGATAAAGATGGGAGGAGAGATTGTTCTAGGAGGAATATCAACAGTAACCAGATGTTATTTAATTATTTTCATAATGGAGTTAGACCCTTTTCTGTTATGACTACGGTCTGTATCAAAGAAAGCTCTGAACGGAATCCAGAAAGAAGACTTTAGAGTGATTTGAATTTACCAATCAGGTCAAAATGAAAAATAACCCCGTTCTGCAGCAGTCCTGCATCTCTCATGTTCTCTCCTCTTAGTTCCTGTGTTTAATCGTTTGACCTCTGCAGACATCAGCAGAGCTTTACAGAATGAAATGTGTCTACCTGACTATGAAACCAACATTGTACAAAACTTTATCTGTTCACGCTCCCTGTAATGTTTGGTCTAAAACGTGATACACAGAATATAAGCCCGCTGACAATGTGGAGCGTGAAACATTTCTTCTCCATTTCTCTGACCTGAGGCAGGTTTTCAGAAAGCTTTCACAGAGCAAATGGAATTTCTGTACTCACGCTCTTGATTTTCTAGTTTGGACAAGGATATATTGATCTGTGACTGCTTCTCAATCTAAGCAGTGGAATAAAGGTTTTAGGGTAGAATATATTCAGCTACCATACAGAGCGTGAAAAGTAGAAAGCTGCAGAAGCAGAAAAGCTGCAGAAAATTCTAGGGAAGGAAGAAAAACTGTAGCTCTTTCATCACTTTGGATTTCTGATGTGAGAAACAGTTAAATAAAAAAATGAAAAACTTGGCAGGTAATTTGAAATTGTTCCCCCATTTCCTTTGACTGCACATACTGCACCTGTGTTACCTCGGAGTGCTGGTTAGACTCTGCTCATGACAGGTTGTGGATAAAGAGGCTCTTTGGGCCTTTTATTGCTGTGCACCTGCTTGAGTGTTGTTTAGCAGCAGCTTGTCGGTCAGCCCTTGACAAAGTCTTATTCTGGCCTGACTGGGTTCAACAGTCATCAGACGCACTGCATTGCGCTTCTATAGCCCACCTACCAAGGTCAGAGGGCCCTCAGACATTCACCATGTGACTAGTCTGACTCTTACACACACACACACACACACACACACACAAACACACACTCATACACACACACACACACACACACACACACACACACACACACACACACACACACACACACACAGACACATTGATATCCCACCTGAATGTCACACACTGTTATTCAGAGCGTACAGAGAAGCTTGCCAAAGGGAGAGGAAAGAGTAGGCTATAATTAGGTCATGTGCCTTTCACGCAGGACTTCCACCAGATCTGTGTCCGGTCCGTTTCTGATCCGCTGCAGTCCGGCTCCGTGCTCTCTCGTCAGTCAACACCCACCATTTGGGTTTTCAGAACGCAGCACGGAGCAGGACCGCCAGACAGCTGGAGTCATGTGACAGAGGTTTCCCGCGCTAATTACTGAATCAAGGATTATCCTCCTCCTCTCCTCATCCATGTTGTCTTTATCGGCCTCTGAAATCCTCTGACCTGTTGACTCCAGGCCTGGCTCCGCTCATCATGACAGTTTGTTGTTGTCGTTAAGTGAAATACGATCTGGTGATAACACGGAATGTTTAACTCTGAAAATTAACCGGATGTTTTAATTTTGTTTCGGTGCCTGACTTCTTGGTTGCTCCGTCTACTCTATGCATATTGATGCGTTGTGCTCCGTCATCCGGCTAAAATTGAAGTCTTGCGTATCTGATCCGTTGCGTTCCGACCTACCGGATCAGCGATACAGCCGGAATGCAACAGCACGGATCCAGTGGGAGTTAACACATTGACTAGAATAGAAACCTATCAGATCTTGTGCTGTGACGGATCGCAGACGGACGAACATGGATCTGGTGGAATTTGGCGATCAGCATGTTTTGATTTGCTGACTGGTTATGAAGCTGTCTCAGTTAACCCTAATGCCTTTGACTTTGAAAAAGCAGAGCAGACTCTAACAATCAGAACATTACTCACTTAACTGTTATTTTGAATGCCTGTCACCATAAACAACAGTATGTTTACAGAAGATGCTATATTTACATTTTCCCAGCAGGTTTTCATGAACCGTACATTATCCAGGGGAGAGAAAGGAGGTGTACATTTCCTGCTGCAGACACATTTTTAAGATTTGACAACAATGGAAATACACAATCTCACTTCTTACTCGTGCCAGAATTCATAGTCTGTTACATTTAACACCTGGCATACCATACTGTACTGTAACTAACATAACCCTGAACGGCCCCTGGCATGTCTAAATTAGTATCACAGTACCTTAGGTTGAGCTGTGGCAGTGAAATACACTATATGTGTGTCCAGGTTAGTTTGCACCCACACACGCATTATGCACACAGCCTTTGTCAGCATTTCTGTGGAAACACACTTCTTTAGATGTTAGAGATATTATAATTGAGAGGAGGCTCTGAACATGATTTTCTCCCTGAGGCCTTGAATCTCTGCACTAAACAGAAACCTTGTCTGACAGTGGAGAGATCTTTACTTATCAAAGGAGTTCATTTAACTTATCTGTTCTACTGAGAAGGCATTTCTAGGTTCCCTTTATTAAAAGACTTCCTGAGATATGAACAATTAAACATAACACTGGAATCATCCCAGGCTAAGTTTCCAGCCTGCAGGCTATCAGGATAGGAATGAGAAAAGAATAAAGAAGGAAAGTAAAATCTCAAACTGAGAATTGATCAGTGTTTAACCCATCTTGGTGGTTGAATATAGGGGTATCGCAGTGTTTGCTGTGCTTGTTTCAGACAGGTGTGACCACATCAGCAGCTCAGTTGCAGGTAAATCTGTCCATCCCAAGAGAAACAACACAAATCAATTGTTTTGTCTCTTAGCTCTCAGGCTGGGTTCCCAGAGCTCGCTCGTCCAGAGCTGAGGTGTTCCCTGTCATGCTGTGACAGATTTCCACAGCTGACACCAACAATCTGTCTTCACCCTGATTTGGCTTGATAAATTCACATTGTGTTCCCTTCAGGTGGATGCTGCAGCTCTGAGTTATTTCATTCATCATGCAATGAGTGTGTTATATACAACTCTTAGTATTCATCTTATATAACAGGATATATTGTTGCAAAGGAGGCTTGGAAATGTGTAAACAGCTTTATGATGCTGACAGCTTCTAAAAGGCTTACTGAGGAGGGCTGAACCTCTTTGGTGACACTGTTAAATAACAACATGCTGCCATCCCAGGCTGTCACAGTGTCTCACACATACCCCTTTCTGACCAACGTGAACCTGGTTGTAGTTCCGGGCTGGTGCTTGCGCTGGTTCGGAGCTGGTTCAACTTGCGAACCAACTCGGAACAGTTCGAGACCAGCAAAGAGTTGGTACTGCTCTGGAACCTGTTTTCCTGGCTGGGAGCCGGTTCTCTTGCAGTCGAAACACAAAAAAATGGTCCTCAATTGAGCACAGGCTCCGCACCTGCTCTGAAACTGCCTAGGTGGAAAAGGGGTAACAGACACACAAGGTACCCTTCACATCTCATATGGATGTACTCTACTCTCGCATGTTGTTGTTTTTTCTAACATAAGTTATAAGAAAATGGTCTGTGTCCCTGGGCTAAAATAAAAAAGAAAGACATGTAAAGTTGGCAGCATGCACCACATGGTAGGTAATCATTATTGGTTTGGGGTTTCACACCCCTGGTAAAAAAAAAATCCTGCATTGGTCAGCCCATTTACTACCTCTGACCACCACTTCAATCAAACTTGGTGTTTCTACAACTTCCTTTACACACAGTTACTCTGAATTAAGTCAAGCAATGACTCTAGTGAAAGTGTTCAAAGAATCATTAATTTGGGCTTTTACTCTTTCTTCAAATTGCTATTCATTGGAGTTAATTGAAAGCCAGATGAACATAGATACTGTATGTGACAAAATGTTGATATGAATACTTAGAACTGATAGGATATTTTTTAAAAGGACAGTCTTCTTCTTTTTTTTTTTTACTTGCCAGCATTAACTGAAGCTTAACCATCTTTAGTAGCTGGGTGGTTCAGTCCTCTAATAGTTTGATGCTTATATCAAACTTGTATCCAGTTTGGAGGAAACATCCGTGCTGTTGTAACACAGTTAAATAAAGTACATTCACTAGCCTCTGCTCTCTTATAGAAGCCAAATGTTTCTCCTCCTGCTCTCAGAGACTCACTTCTCCAACAGCACTGGAATCAGATCAAATCTACGTTTCAATGTATTCCTGCTGTCAGAGAAATGGGAGCTGTGTCTGCTGTGTGACACATCTAGAGTGCTCTTCTATCAAATGTGTTTCTGTTAACCCTGATGCAGGGAAGTTTATTTACATCTCTTTGATTAGTGGAAGCTGGAGCTGTTGGACAGCTGCTGTGTCACTGTCACCGTGCGTTCAATAGACAACACAAATGGATGCAGGATTATTTTTATAGAAACTCAGCTAACATGAAAGAGAACAGACTTTATGTGACAGATTAATCCCAGACTCTTCAAATGCTGTCATGATGTGAACCTGACTCTGAGATATAAATACACATTGTAATTATGGCTGACTTTGTTCTCTGATGACGGAACTCTCTGAGTTAACAAGAGACCAGAGATCTTCACTCTCTCATGATGATACCTGTTCTGCTGTCTGAACTCAACATGGTCACATCTTTCAGTCCAACATATGGAGAGAGTTTCTTTATTGTTTGAAAAAAAAATAAAAAGAATAAAATGAAATAAATTAACATTAGAGCCTTGGTGGTAAACGGGTCACCCTGTTTTTAGGAACAGTCTGATATCCTCCTCCTCTGTCTTTAGACGTCTTTCACACCTGTCACTGATTTGTTTTGTTCCGGTCTAGATGATAAAATGATCTGTTGTTGCATTTCTCCCTTGGCTCTTGTTACAATGTGCCAAAGCACACACCCACCATCAGGGCTCTCCTTTTCCCACAGCGTAGGCAAAACCTGGTCCTGGTCACACCGGACATTAAAATAAGTGGTGGATTGAATTGGAGCAGCAAGGACGTTGAGGTCTCATTGGCAGATGAGCATATTCGTCAAATGTTGGACACCCACAAAAACAGTTCAGTCAGAAAACTCACGTAATCTTAAGCTGAAGTGTATTAATACAGCAAACAGTAATGTGTTTGGTGTCTAGGCTCCGAACCTCATTACTCCTCGTAGAATAACTTATATGCATACATTGAGGAGTAATGAAATAGGACTAACCCCCTCAGAGCCCCTAGCTGGATGCTGGAGAGGAGGTGGATTTGAATGTTAACACGATAGACTGTATAAATAATGGACGTAGTATCCGTGATGTCACCGATCTGTTTTTGAAGCGCTGTTTTGAAGCCAAATGTTGGCGGGAGCCATATTGGTAATGCTGAACACAACCTAACTTAGTGTGAGGTAAAGAGGCAGGCTTTGAGCCTCCTAGCCAACAGCAACAGAGTTCCTGCCTGTCGGTCAAGTCAGTCATGTCCTTAAATGGGCAAAACTCGTAATCTTAATATCTTCTGAATCAGAAACCGCATCAGAAAATAATTCACCCACTGTACGTGTTTGCTGATACAGAAATGAGCGCTTCAGACTGAAGCTGTTTTTTGTACCAGGCTGTAAACATGTTTATTTCTGCTGTAAAGATTGTCTTTTTTGAATGGGTGTGTATGTGGTTTTCGGTGTTTCTGCAGCCAGCCTCATGCATTCATATTTTGTGACCGGAGGTTGTCGCTTGGTTTGCACGTAGCACTGGCACAGGGCAGCAGTTACACTAACAAGGCAGAGACAGGAAGTCTTGCAGCTTAAATAGACCGCCAAATGAGAGTATGTTGAGATCAACTGATAGAAAAGATAACATGTCAGTATGAATGCAGCTCGAGTTGTCCGCCTGAACTAGCTTGCAGGCGGCGCTCCATAAGGCGTAGCTACATTACTGCATATATTATAAGTTGTCTTCCACAACTACGAGTGTGAATGAGTCAAGCAGCGGTTTGTTCTGGTCGCAGGGTTGATTGTGTTTTCACTGCAAACAAACCGCTGTGAGGTTCGATTGGAAACCAAAGGTCACCTCTTTCAGGCAATCTCTGCTCACTTGTTTCGTTCTACATCAGAGTGCGATTCCTGTGTTTTCATACG
This sequence comes from Notolabrus celidotus, assembly GCF_009762535.1. Lineage (NCBI taxonomy): Eukaryota > Metazoa > Chordata > Actinopteri > Labriformes > Labridae > Notolabrus > Notolabrus celidotus. The sequence goes on from NC_048276.1 coordinate 26,112,448, forward strand.
TCCATAAGATCTTAGCCAAGGCCACCAGTTAGACTTAAGCCCTGTTTGGGTAGGTATGGCCATTCCACCCAAAAGAAAATGAAAAAAGAAAGACGAACAGCAAAATAAGTAAACTCTGTGACCATTATGTTTCCTTTCCTGTGACCTTGAATTGGCTGCAGAGTCCGACTTAACAGACCTACACTTGCTCCTTCCTAGGCATAAAAAGTACTCCTCAGTGTAACACACACAGGGCTGAAGTCTTAACTGGTGCACAGGGCTTTACTTTAGGTCGGTCGTAACTCCTGACTCCACTCAAAGCCATGTCCTTTAAAAAATGTGTGTTCACTCTGACTGGTTCAGCATAAGAAGCTAATTAAGAGAAACTCAGTCATGATGTTGACATTTTCAGACTGAGGCACAACATAATACACAGTAGTCAATCTTCTTTATGGACTTGTATAATATTTATACCTTGTTTGTTGTTTACATAAACTATAATTCCTCACACTTTCATTATGTTAATGTGGCTGCCCTTCTCAAGGCCTGTATGAGAATGACACATTTCTGAAACACACAACAGCAGCACTGGGATTCGTTTGTCAATGTCCACAAACATTTGCAGAGAACACTCTAAACGTTCTCCATCAAGCAAGTTTGAAAAGCAAGCAACCTATAATTTGATTCAACAAACATTTAGTAATTATATCATGTCCTGTTTAAACCAGACCCTGCTTTGACTGAGTCTTTAAGTGCCTTTATATAATGGTTAGATTGATATCACAACGTTATTAAAAGTCTGCACTGCTTTGTGAGTTTGGCCAACCTGTCACCTTCAGTATCTGATGAAAAGTCCTTACACACAATTCGTCTCTGTTGATCAAGTCAACACATTGTGTTTATTCTCAGACTCCCTTTAATTCTCTGATAGGTCTATCTCCTGTTGTCTTGGCTTGCTTTGCAGTGTGCGGTCTTGTTGTTAGTGCTGGCAGAGCAACTTTATCTGCAGGATTTTCCTCCATTAATCAAACTTTTACTTCCACCACCTGAAGAGACGTGCTCACACATCAGCAACTGTGAAAAAAAGCCAAGGCCGTGTCTCTCCTCCGAAACAAGCTGTCCTCTCTCACCGTCTTGATTTTCTCAAGCATTGAATGAGAGCCAAGAGGAGCTGCAGGAGTTGTGTGATCATGATGCCAAAATAAACTACACTTTTAGTATTTTTATTTAGATAATTTAGTCATATTTGTTGCTACATTTTCACCTTCTTTGTAACATATATGGAACAGCTATTCCTTTAAAAAAAAGTCAATGAAAAATCAGCGTTTGAAAATAATTTATTTTGGCCTGCCAAGTACATAACTTTCTGCACCTTCCTACACTGACTGTTCACTCTCAGGGTCTAAGTGCAATCCTTTAACTTTAAATCAACTTTTCTAGTGTGATGTCTCCAAATCTGCACTTCACGCTCTCTTCATAATTGACTTATAGATGTCAGGGTGCTGGAGCAGCAGACAGAGATAATCTGCTGTCATGAAGCAGAGTGCAGGCTGCGATGGCTGTTTAACATAAAGACATCAGACACAGATAATCTCCATGATGATGTTCTGTGTCACAGATTAGAGGTTTGTGCCAATGTAAATACAGAGCAGAGTGTTTTAGAGACGGCACTGCAGTCCTGCTCCTGCAGACGGCAGATTGATTCATTGGTTCTCCAATTCATCAACGAGAGCCTCTACATTAGCACATTGTATAAGGGTAGATGAGACTTGCATGGTGGTTTGAACAGGTATTTAGTAACATCTGGTGGTTGATGTGACTCATTAATGCCACTTCTTCTGAGGAGTGTCAAGTGGTTTACCCGACAGTTACATAATCCAACAAGTGCATTATTAGGTGATTTGTTTTGCTGAATGTAATGAGTTCAAGGGACAAGGTTCGCGCTAAAATGAACTTGTTCATTGAACGCTTTCATATTTTGGAGAACGGTGAACTGAACTGCTCAGTTTGCAGCTCATGAACGGGAACGTGAACATCAATGGAGACAGAGAACGACCACTCACATTCAGGCAGCATCTGAGAAGTATGTAGTGTTACTGAGAGTTACCTATTGCTGTGATTACTGTAGCTGGAGTCAGGTTTATGGCCCCCAACAGACATTTGGCATGGTTTATGTGTCTAGAAATCCAGATGTAGTGAGCTGTACCAGTGAAGCAGCTGTTCTGAACTTTTTAAGGAGTTTTTATAGTTTTAGAGAAATGGAGCTTTTTGAGAATGAGAGATGATTAACTTAAGTCTTTGTTTGTTCTCTGTTTCTTTTCCCTCAGCTCTTCTATTTTATGGGATATTCCCTGTGTATTGGTAGTTGGATCCTTTTGCCCAATATTTAGCTGACAGGTTGGAGAATTAGTGTGTTTCTAAGTTTTCATAGCTGCAGATTTTCTTGTCTTTTACACGTATTATCTGTCTATAATTCTGTATAGATATAGATGCAGCTAAAATAAAATGAACCTGAAAACCTAAATTTTTGGACCATGAACTTAGTTCAAATTTCAAAGAAAAATGAACTATGAACGTGAACCAGTCATTTTAGACGGAATGAACTGAACTTTGAACTAGTTTTTTAACTTACACAACACTGTCTACACCATAGTGGCCTGCGCCGTCGTTAGCACTACATAGTTGTGCATTGGAGTGTCCACGTCACTCTAAAGTACTCCACCTAATGCTAGTTGGCAGTGCGGTTTCCATGCTCATCAAATCACCAGTTTCTGGTCCCGCTTTGTTCTCTGCTGGTTATGCACAGAAAATCATGGAAACTCTGAGTATATATGGAGTGCATTATGTATAATGGTGTTGTAGCTGATACATGGTGAGAAGCAGTTGACCAAAATGCTACTATTGCAAAGAAGAAAAGAGAGGATTATACCGCTTTCCAGTGGACCAATCACAGGGCCTGCCATGTTGATTCAACCTGTAATTAACATTCATGAGGAGATGCACGTCAAGCTGTGTGCATAGGCTTTTGCAGAGGTTCTGGGCTACATGAACGTGTGACGTATGCTATGGCGCAGATTCAATGCAGAAGTCAAGGCAACAGGTTAATGGACCTGATGAAACTGCATAGACTAGGCGGTAATGAGGAGGTTGAAGGTTGCACACAACAATGGCATGAATCAACTGGAGCAAGAGAAAATCATTCTCTAAATATATAGCAGCTATATGATAGGCTAACAATGAGAGTTTGTTGCAATGCTATTAGATATATGTGACTGAGTGATTAGAAGTGCTGATGACTCCAGGACAGTACAAGAGAGCATTCGCAGAGGGGTGAATTAAACATACAGTAGTATAAGAAATGAACCATGAATCAGAATGCTAAAACATAGACTAGTCGGCTGAACTTTTCTCTGGATATCTATTAAAGCTCTCAGTCAGTTACATTTTGACAAGTAATGAAGTGAAAAAAAGAATAATGAAGATTATATAAAGGTAGCTCCGCAGACCTAATGTATGTGAGGAGTGCAGAGAGGAGTTTCTGCAGGTTAGCTGTCTGAGGATTTACAGAAATGTGGATATTAGATGTGGAGGGACTAAAAGAGCTGAAAGTTGTCTGATTCTCCTTCTGGCTGTGTCCAGCAGAAATTAAGCCCTGCTTATGTCATCCACTCCTCTGCTTCTGGTGAATATCCAAACTTAATCTGAGAGTCTCTCACATCAATTTCTCTTTCAGATGTTTAAATTCAGCTTTTACACCCATCCATTTACAAACGGTGAACCGTGTCTTTAGCCGAGGAACCACCCCACTCCCCCAGGTAGAAAATGGCCGTCTATCTTAGAGCATGTTATTGTCTTCCTCTGCTGTAACTGAAAAACAGACTTCTTGTGAGCTTTCCAAATTTCCTACTTTTGCAAAGACTGAACTTATCGCAGACACTTTTTTCTATTTGTGCTTAACTGTTGTCACCTTTCTGTGACTTGTTCAGTGAACCTTGGCTGAACTTGCTGCTACTTCTGTATTAATCCATCCTTTCTGCTGGGGGCTGGATTAAAAGCAAGTGGCTGCACAACACAAGGAAGTAGGCTGTATGTCGCTGTAGATAACAGATGACGGTGACCCTCACATTCTGTTTTGTTTGAGTTTCCTGTGCACTCTGCCAACATGACTCTGTGTTTGTGGATATAGCTCTTTTAAGGATGGTAATACTTTGTATATGTCTTGCCACCAATAAGAGGGAATAAATGGATAAATCAAGATGAATGCAATAATCTAAGCTATCTGCCCCTTGTAGTCAATATTTAAGGCACATTCTAATATGGGTAAATGTACTCTGTGGGTATTAGAGAAAACATTGAGAAAGAAAGAGGGGATTGCCCACTGATTTGGCTAACCAATTTAATTGATTGGATTATATGTAGCTCCACCGCCCTCTAGAGGGGAAACAAAGTATTTAACAGCTCATCTCCTTTGTAGTGTTTGCACAAAGAACATGTACCACAGACCAAGGACATACAGAGGGAAAAGAGGCATTAGGACAGCAACACTGAGCCAAGCCTCCTTCACATTCCACAAGTTTAATAACGCCTCTGATGAGCTGTATTATTTTTTCACTTTTCATCCATTTCAAGGGCTCCAACATTTCTTTCAGGCAGACCGCTCGATACAAAGTGAAATCTGTGTGCTCATTCATCTGCTCCACTTGTCTGTGTTTTACCAATTCAGTATTTGCTCTAACCTCAAGCCCATTCAAACCCATAAAGCACTCAGACTTACTTCATTTATTTTCATTGTCACACTGCTGAATTGAGATGAAGACATTCATGATCAGTTTGTCTGGCTTGTACTCAACAACCAGTTCACTTTACATTCAAAGTACATTTTTTAGTTTCAACAAGAGAATCTTTATTTCACCTCATATTGACTATTAATTATGATCTGGTGGTATGTGATCATGTGCAGCATTGTGGCTAACATGGGACTTCCACCAGATCCGTGTCCATTCTGTATCCGATCTGCTGCAGTCTGGCTCTATGCTCTCTCGTCCGTCAACACCCACCGGTTGCTTTTTCAGAATGCAGCACAGAGCAAGACCACCGGACAGCTGGAGTCATGTGACCAAGGTTTTCCTGCGGTAATCACTGAATCAACGATTATCCAACTCATCTCTTTATCCTTATTGTCTTTATTGGCCTCTGAAAACCTCTGATCTGTTGACTCCAGGCCTGGCATTGCTCATCATGACGGTTTGTTGTTGTAGTTAAGTGAAAAGGTGTTTAAATTTTGTTTTGGTGCCTGACTTCCTGTCCCCGAGATTTTCTCTGTTGAGATTTATCCATCGTGCAGCGGCAAAAATATAAGTCTTGGGTATCTGATCCGGAGAGCTCTGGCGTGCCAGATTAGGGACACAGCCGGAACGCAATGTAGCGGATCCAGTGGGAGTGAACACATTGACTAGGATAGAAACCTATCAGATCAGGATCGGAGACGAACCGGACACGGATCCGATGGAATTTGGCCTTAAAAGATGACGTCATTTGACCTCTGCTCTAAGATCCCTTCTCTAGCCACCCTGTGTGATCGGAATCCAGTTTTATGTTCTCACCCTTACTTAAAGACCGTTTCTTGTTTAAGCTGTGACTGTCCAGCAGTAATTCATCTTGGCAGTGTTGGAGTCGAGTCTTAAGTCCTTAATGTCTTAGTTTGAGTGGAGTCTGAGTCACTAGAGAAGAATCTGAGTTGCATCAGAAACAGAATCAAGATAGGGTTTTTTGCCAGGTAGGTTTAATTATACAAGGAGTTTCTTTTATATCATATTCACCCTCTAAGATGACAAAGTGACAATGTTGCCTGAACTCTGCAGGTCGTTACAGAAACAACTCATGGTGGATCCAGCAGCAGAGAGTCATACTGCTCTCCAGTAGATTAATGAATCATCAATCAAGCAAGAATCATGAGCTTTATTTTGACTGACAGTAATGTTACACTACCCTGATAATTAAAAAGACACTCATTTTAAATGAAAGCTTAAGAGGGAAATGTTACACAAATATGAAAATGACTCCTTTGAGTTGTTTAAAGTTTCTCTCATTTCTCTCACACATCTACATGCACTGAAGGGTGTATTTGTAAGATGTTGTCAGATATGTTTAGATTGTAGACTTATATTGAGTGATGTTTTAATACTCTGACATTTCATCATGAGAGGTTTCTGTCCCGCTGGTTCGGGATCAGGTGTTATCTCCTCACTATAATCCCTTACTAATCATCACAGTCTCTGATCCCCTCTGCATACTTATTAGCAGAAGTCAGCAAAAATACCTGCTACCATCCAAATTTCTCATACCAATCTCAGAGAGTATGTGTACAGCTTGTTCAGCAGAGGTCTGGTGAAAAAATGTCTCAGCAATCATCCCTCACAGGTGCTCTTCCTTTTAAATTTTGCCCTTTATGAAAATTTTAGTCCCTCTATTACTTTAATTTGCAACTCGTTCCTGAATAGAGCTTTATCTTCAGGACATTTTATGACACATTTTATGTCCACGTACAAAGTGTCAAGCACTGCCTGACAAATAGATGGACAGTAAATGCTCCTTTTAGCTCAGCTTAATGCCTCTCCACTGCTCTTCAATCTTTTGTAGCTTAGCAACAGCTTTTTAAAGAGGCGAAGGGGGGAGGTCTTAATGGATATCTCTCTCTCTCTCTCTCTCTCTCTCTCTCTCTCTCTCTCTCTCTCTCTCTCTCTCTCTCTCTCTGTGTCCCTCCCACGTGTCCCTTTTTGTTATTGTCTCTCTAATTTGACACAATTTAATGGTGTACTTGGGTTTAAGTGGTACATACATCATTGTCCATCCATCCATTTTCATTTACTTGTCTAAGATCAGGTCCCAGGGGCAGCAGTCTTAGCAACTCCCCAGCAATGCTTTCCAGCTCCTCCTGGGGGATCCCGGGGTGTTCCCAGGCCAGATGGGATAAATAATCCCTCCAGCGGTTTACCCTGAGGCCTCCTCCCAAGTGGACTCACGCGGAACACCTCCAAAGAGGGGCGTTCAGGAACCACCTCAACTGACTCCTTTCGTTGTGAAGGAGCAACGACTCTACTCCGAGCTCCCTCCGGATGACCCAGCCATTATTCGGAGGAAACTCATTCCTATCCCTTGTATCTGCAATCTCATTCTGTAGGTCAGAACACACAGTTTGTGACCAAAGGTGAGGGTCAGAACATAGATGAACTGGTAAATAGAAAGCTTTGCTTCTTGACTCAGCTCCCTCTTCCCATGCTCTTGTGGTACAATTCCCACATTGGTGCTTGCCAATCCACCTGGCAAACTCACAATCCATTTTCTTCTTTTATTCTCACTCGTGAACAAGATCCCGATACTTGAACTCATTCACTTACCAGAGAAGGCAATCAGGCAAGCTCAAGAGGCCTCCCTCTTCAGCCTGATGATGCCCCTTACTGCTGGTGTGCACCACACTAGGTTACCCCCACAACAGACACCGGGAGTCTTCAAGCCACAAACAGAATTCCTCATATTTCTCCAAATACGTCACATTTCATTAAACCATCACCTGATTTTCACTATCAAAATGAAAAATGTGACTTAATGAAGAAAAATATATTGAAATACATTCAGCCTCAGTCCCTGTTAGCATCACAGCACCAATCTGGTCACTGAGTCAGGGTGAAGCCTCGATTGACAAGACAGCAATGTGCCTCTCAATTATTCTGGAACTCAAAAGTTTGTTCATAAGCTGAGAGATCTGCTGGAACATGAATTGATGGCCACAGTGTTCTCTGTCTCTGTGTGTGAATATGAACAGACACTTGTCTGAGCGGGACAGATGTGGCAATGCACTGAGCACAAACACTTATCCATTTCAGTTTTTCTCACACAAAAAGTTTTATCTGGTTTTATCTGAAACATCATGAAAACCCATACTGTATACCATTTGAATTCAAATGAACACTTTATATAGGCATACACATTAATGGACCTGTGTTGAGACTGGAACAACAGCTTTCTGTTGAGCATGTGACAGTAGACTTCTTTTTCATTTATGTGAATCAGGTCCAGATTGTGTATATGCTCCTACTTTCAGAGAGCATCACTACTATCCTTCGAGTTACTTCTCTCTGTATCAACTGGATGATGATTGTCTGATTTTTTTCTTTTTAAAAATCCATCATCCTCCTCAGTGCTTCATCATCTGCTGGAAACATGAAGATGTGAGGCAAAGGCTAAAAGCCTGAAAAGCTTCATGCATTAGTGTTAGCAGCGCTGTGGTACTTTAGATAGGATGTGCATCTTCCCCATCTCTTTACAATGTAGTCCATGATTGCAGTGTTTGAAGGATGCAGGAGAGTGACTGTTAATGAAAAGTGAACATAACCTATGAACTGACATGCAGGCTGCCTTTTAAAGACTCAACTTTGGTATTATGGCACCACTTTAGTTTTAAGAAGAGAGAAGTAAGGGTTGAACCGGGAGCACTTGTACACTCAAAAGATATACAGGCCCTTGTGGCTGCCAAAGAGCAGTTCTGACTGACAACACGCCAGTGATAAAAGAAAGTGGAAAGAACAGCTAGTTTTGCCAGAGGCATTTTTAAGCTGTTTCCATCACCGCTTTTCTCCCTGCTCAATGGTGCGTCCAAAACATTTAGATCCATTCGAATAACTCAGATCTATTGGAGGAAAAAAGGGAAGTCTGGGCTGCAGCTCTGGCTCAGATAAAGGGGATGGAGTTGGATTGGGGATGACCATGCAGTGCATGCTTTATGAAGAGCTGCACAGAGCTGTGAACTGCACAGCTTTAAAGACGTGTAATGTTTCCAAGGGGCAACCTCCAGTCTCAAAATATGAAGCCCATGCGGAAGTGTTATAAACTGCATTTCATCGAGCATCTGCTTGAAGTTGTTCTGCAGAAATACAGGAAAACCACAAACACACCCATTCCAAAAAAGGTGATCTTTACAGCATTAATAAACATGTTTACAGCCTGGTTAAAAAAACGGCTTCAGCACACACTGTACGGGGGGGGGGGGGGGGGGTTACAAGTTTTGCTCATTTAAGGATATGACTGACTTGACTGACAGACGGGAACACTAGCTGTTTGCTAGGAGGCTCAAAGCCTGCCTCTTTATCTTACACTAGCTCGACAGAAGTTTGCTTTGAGTGTTCAAATGCAAACAGCAATATGGGTGAACTGATAAGTGCCTGTGTTTCCATATGAGACTATTTTAATTGGTTCTCCATTTCTTGTGGTTTATTAACTAAGATACACTTATTGCTTAAGCTAGGGATGTGAAACATTTAGAAATACTTAAAACAATGAACTCACAAAACACATAAATGTAGGGCCTGGCATTTCATTTTAGTTTAAAAGTTACTTTAATACATGGACTCAAGACATTACCTTGGTGCTGAACATTGTTTTCTGAGCAGAAAAGAAAGAAAGGTCACAAAATCAAATCTTAAGACATGATATAAATAAAGTTTTGACCCGTTAAAATTACAAAAGGAGTAACTTTTACTTTGAAATTCTGAGCAGATCTGTTGTTTTCTCAGTGTAGTAAAACGTCATGATGCTGAGTATACAGCTGAGGCCCATTTTTAAGCCTCTCACTCTCTCTCATCCCCCCTCTCTCTCTCTCTTCCTCACTCTCTCTCCACATATTCAAAACATCAAAGTGTTAGTTTATTTGGATATTTACTTACCACTTCCTCTGAGGCAGTTTTGAAGCAGAGTTTTATGTTAATCATGCAGTTTGTTTTCTCTCACCCAACAAAGAGATGTTGGGGGTGAGAGCAAAAGACTTTATGCACCCATTCTTTTATTCATAATGTACATACAGGGCGGATGCTTTTGTTGGATTAGACAGCACCCTCCGGTCCCCTGCAGCTATTTGACACTGACAAGTTAATGCTGTGTTTTCTTTTCCCGTCTCGTTAGCATAAGAAAGGGAGACTGTGGCTTGCGTTCATCACAAAAACAAGACGATACTTGACTGCTGGTTCTGGTTTGTGGACTGTCAGAGGTTCTGATACGCTGTGATTGAATGCTCTGGTGAATAAAAACATGCAAAAAAATAAACAACAGCTCTGCAGGAAAGCAGAAGGAAGCAGGCTGATATTTCTTGCAATGCAGCAGCCCCATCTTCTGCCTCTGCTAGGAAACGGCAGCACTATTTATCTTCATCTAATGCACACAGGCATGACTGTCTGGGGCTGAAGCAGGAAAAATGAATATTATTTTAGTGTCAGTCTGGTTTAAATCATCCATTAATCAGTGACTTATCAATATTGATCATTTCACCCCGGCTCGATGGCGTGATGGTGAATCATAATTTAGCGCTTATGGAGAAAAATCAGCCTGATGTGAGCTCTGTCACTCTCACTATTTTATTGTTGCATTTCCTGGACGTGCTGCGGTGTGATTTGTTGATTTCTGCACGGTTTGCAGACATGTTTGTTGTAGCCTCCCCAGCTTGACTTCTAAACAGCCGGGCCAGGAGTGAATGTATAACCGTACATAATACAATCACTGTTATCAATAATTACTCATCATTCATCATCTTGTGCATGTTTTATCCAGTCGATTTAGGCATAATGACTCTGTAATGGCCAACCAAGCATGGTCCAGTGAGCAGAAATATATCATAAAAAATATATGTGATCAAGAGGTTGCTTTCCTTCAAAGTAATTGGCTCAATGAGTGCTGGAATCTTGACAAAATTACCACATAAATCAAACTTGCACAAGCCACAAAACCTGATAGCGAAAATGGCATTAGGTATACTTGGCATTGTAGCACATTGCGGTTTGCTGGATTGATATTTAAATATCGAATCAATTTATCTAAGGTTAAGGCTACACACTCCAACCAATCAAATATTGGTAAATAAAGCAAGTTTTATAGTACCATCCCAAAATAAAGTAAGGAGGTATTGACAAGATGATGCTGATTGGCAGCAAATTGCAAACATGAGTGAACCATTATTCTGCCACAAACAACACAAAATTCCAGGATGTATGGGTAGTGAAGTAGTATTACCATTGTTTGAGCATTATTTTATTTTTCTGGTATTTATCTGATTTATTATTATTTTTTAAGTATTTTTTATTGCTTTCCTCTATCTTGTTTCAGCCTCACATCATTTTACCTAGTGCTGTTATTTTCTGGCTCCTTGTCCTTGGGTGAAGCACCTTGGGCCGCATGCTTGAATGTGTGAAAGGGGTTGTATGAATAGAAATGAGTTGAGTTGAGTCGTGGTTACTTAGATTTAAGTTATAAGTGTTTCAGTTTTTAATGGAACAGCTTTTATCTTATGGGGCATTCACACCAAACATGAATCAAATCTTTTATGCCTATTATTACATGTAAGTCAATGTAAAGACGCGAGTAGACACAAGTTCTTGTCTGGAAGCGCAAATGACGTTAGTTACTCGTGCGAGTAAATGTGCAAATAGTGCTACCATTCGCATTTGGTGTGAACGCAACATTATGAATGCATGAATCACTTCAACATGATGATTTACACACATCTAGTGTGACAGGGTGCAGGTTCACAGGGGACCCAGGTTTTCTTCATAAAACATTCAGACTTTTAGATAGTCCAACCCTGTTGCTCCAGTGATGACCAGCAGTGCCATGGTAGCAGACAGTGTGCAGCCTAACGAATGTTGCTACTAGTGACAATGTAAAAAACACTAAATGTGTCCTCCTTCCTAGAGGACAGCTTTGTTCAGTCTGTTGGCTTAACTTTGATTGTTTTTTTCTGAAAAAGGATCAGCTAATGTATATTTGATTATTTATTTAAGTGGTGGGTGAGCTGAATAAACACAAAACCTGTCTTGTTCTCCTGCTGTAAGAAAACGTGTGCTTACAATAAAACAGCATAAAAGCAGAAATAACACATGAATCCAGGTTTTATTGTTATAAAGAAATATTTGGTGGCAGAAATATTTTTGTAAAGTCAAACTAAAAAGCAAAGTCAAGTATCAGCTAAAGTTTCCCAAATCACCCAACAAGTTTATCACGCGTACACCCCAGCATCTCATTTCTCTCATCCTATAATATCACGATAGTCTGTTAATTCAAGAGTTCTCTGCGTAGATGATCCAGAAAGAAAACTATTTCCTTAGAGCTCCTTTAACTGAATGCGTTTCCATACTTTGGTCTGTGGAAAATGACCCAAGTTGATGGGTATTTGCTGCAGTGGGAGTATGATAAGCTGAATACACAATGTAACCACATCACTTTTTATCTTGCTAAATGAACTGCTTGTTCATGTGAGGAGCCAAAGCCTGAACGAGCAGCTAATGATTATGAAGACGTATGGTGGTCTGACATGGTAGGAGACATTTGGAGAGATTGTTAAGATCAGGGTGTGTGTCAGAGGAAACAATGTAGCATCTCGTGTTATCTCAGAGGGAAACTGGTGTAAACAAAGAGGAGACTGATGTGGTGTCTCAACCTGCTGTAGTGATAATCTGGAAAAGAGTCTGGATGAGAAAGAATCAAGGAGACACAATGAAAACTGGAAGTGAACACTGTTTACCAATATGATGCTAACCAAAACTAACAGTTTTAACCTAACCTTACTGTCTATGGTATCAACAAGCAGAAGCAAAATGTGCCGGAACTCTTATGTGGATTGATTTGACATGACGTGTGATCAGTTTGCCACTGGCGTTGCCCATGTTAGTGTAAGTTAATAACCATAGTCAAGGGGGTTAGGCCAATCAGAATCAAGGATTGTACACAGCTGGAAGATAAGTAAGATAGCCAGGTAATAATATTAGTTATCATACCTGTTTCACATTCATAGCAGCTGAAGAACACATCGACTGTCATCTGACAAGAACGCTAGCCACTTGTTAGCAAGTCTCTCTCTGTTGGTTCTATATGGTTATTCTATTTCAAACACTTCATAGGAATTTGAATCATTAATCTTCTCTCTGCCCAAAAGGGAGAATGAGTTTGATGAACCCTGTTTCCCTGAATGTGTCGAGGACAGATCATCTACCAGGATGGCACTCAGACTCAGTCTGAATCAGACATTTAGACCCTGTGGATGCACCTTCAGCAGCAGCACCATAGCCATGGGGTTGTCTTTGGGTTTTTTTTAATTGTGTTCTCTGTGCCCAAGTCCCCCTCTGCAATATCACTGCCTTTAACAAGCCGTCAGTTCAGACAGAGTTCAGTGAGGACAGAACATAGCATGTCCTCTTAGTGTACCATTAGTATCATGCCTCAATGGGCAAGATGTGTAACTAAAGTGGTGTTTTTTTTAGAAATGGAGCCAATTAAAGCTGAGCAGACATTCCAAGAATTTATTTGAATGCTATAGCAGACTCTTTTTTTCAGTCCTGATTGTTCCGTTGGATGTTTACTATGTCCCATTAGCAAAGTGATAATATCGCAAACAAATATCAGTACCAGGCTTCAACTTGCGTTCAGCATTAAATGTGTCTCAAGGGCTTTTAGGATGGAAATACCTTGACTGACACACACCAGCACAAACTAGAAAAGGCAGCTGATGGTTAATATTTGTCTTCTCGTATTAAGTTTAAGAAAACAACAACTTTATTCTGAGGTCTGGGTGTTAATTAGCTCCTAAGAATTGGATTTCTGTAAAGTACGTCGGGTGTAAGTGAGTGTCCTTAGTTCCAAATTAATACTCTGGCTGCATATCAGCCGTAACTAAAACCAAATAACCATAGCAACAGGGACTCAATCTCTTTTTGCAATTCATGTAACTCTTTAACAAGCTAACATCTACGACACATGTAGCTGTGAGGTAGCATCTAATTACAACAAAGTACATGAAGGACCTCAATATTATTTTTTTCCTGTTTGTAGAAGATTAAAGCTTTGACTGCTGAGATGAAGCTGTGGAAAGAGACCCTGAGAAGTGAGGAGGAAAGGTTTTTAACAATCATTTCACACAACACATGGCAAATACATGTACAACTGTACTGATACTGAATCTTGGCAGCATGTTGTTACCTTTCTTGCTCATAGCTGAGTGGAAACAATCCATCAGCTTCTTCCCCAAGGACGGGTACACACTGGACAGCTCCATGTCATCCATACATACCAGGTAATGACAGCCTTGACAGGATCTTTCCCCTACACATATTGATCCTCACTCGATGAAGCTCAGGGTTGTCGTTAGGGTTGTATTACACAGTCTAACATAAATCGGTGAAATTCAAACACTTCGATGGAAAAGTTGATGTGTTCATATTACGTGCCTGCACTGCTGAACCAAGCGTACATGTGGAGGAGAGGAGAATGTCTGTGACTGGGAATTTAAAGGATTGTGTTTTGGGTCAGTGTTAAGGCCAAATTCCACTGGATCCGTGTCGGTCCGTCCCTGACCTGTCACCGTACAGGAGTTCACAGGTTTCTATTCTAGTCAATGTGTTAACTTCCACTGGATCTGCTCCGTTGCGTTATAGATGTGTCTCTGATCCAGCACACAGGAGAACTGCAGATCAGATACGCAAGACTTCTATTTTTGCCAGATAATTGAGCATGACGCATAAATCTCAACAGAGCAGATTGAGTAGGACAGGAAGTCAGGCAGTGAAACAAAATTTAAACCTTTTTCAGAATAAAACACTTTGTGTTATCGCCAGATTGTTTTTCATTTAACTACAACAACAAACCGTCATTTTGAGCAAAGCCAGGCTTGGAGTCAACAGATCAGAGGTTTTCAGAGGCAGATAAAGACAACATGGATGAGGAGAAGAGTTAGATCAATGTTCATTCAGTAATTACCCGGGAAAAACTTGGTCCTGCTCTGTGCTGAAAACGCAGCCGTTTGGTGTTGACGGACAAGAGAGCACGGAGCCACGAAGCGGCTCTGAGAAGGACCGGACACAGATCCAGTTGATGTCTGACATAAGTGATGTAATGTGCATCATAAAAGTGAATGAATTTTAGTTTTGCTATTCTAACAATCTTGGTCAATGGTGCGTGTTTGTTGGACCTAAAGCCATCAATCTCAGCATATTGGTCTCTCTTAACTCTATATCACCTGACTTTCTAAATGACTGTATTTTCCTATTAGCATTGTTTTTTTTTGCTTCCAGCATGTTGAATTGCACCTTACTTCCCATTACTGTGTATGTGACAGTGATCATAGGCCTGTGTCATTCCAGTTACTTAATAACAGCCATGATGCTGGAAATACACCAGACTTTGCAGCTGTACCTGAAGACACAGACGACAGTATAACTGCAGGTGTTTTTCTTGTCCCACTGCCTAATTATCCCTGATTTAGTGCATGTTGTACTTTGGTTCACTGACCCCTGCCTGGATGCCACTGTATCCCTGAGACCTCCAGAGGCTCTGCCTGTGAACAAACACATTCAGTAAGGCTTTATCAGACAGACTCCATGGTGTGGACTGTCACCTCTGTGGAAACACATCGCTGCCCTCCTGTGGCTGCAAACACATCAGCAGCACCTTTTTCTGCTGCTGCTGCTCGTTGATCTCTTTCTCTCTCTTCCTTGATATTTAGTATCTTAAATCATTTCCCTATTCATGTGTGTGTTATGCATCTTTTAAAACTACATAAAAAAAAAATAAGGATTCCATTATAGAATAAAATAATCAAATATAATCTGTGCATCCATTTGCACACTCAGTCAATCCTGCTCTGTCCTGCTGAATGAACTTCATCTGTTCTGTAATTTGTTGTGGTTTATTTTCTGTTGTTCCCTGTTCTTTCAAGGATTTCTGAGCTCTTTTAAAAACAGCACTCAAAGTAATAGTTATTTATTCTTTCAATGTTTTTCAAAGGAACTCATTTAAGCTGCTGACAGAGAATGGAAATGATCAGTTCTGAAAGACCAACCAATGCTTTGTTAGTTCAGGGCTCCAACAATGCTTAAATGAATCTCATCAATGCAATGCTTCCACCTACACCTGTATACTTTGACACACAGCTTTGGCTTTATTATATGTCTTTAGTGTTTTTGTTTAGTAGAAATCTTTTGTTGGGCTGGGTGCGTTTTTGTCTTATTGTGATAAGTAGCAGCTAAAAACAGTCAGTAAATATTGGGATTAGACTCTCTTTTCATTCCACTCTCCCATCAGAAATGGGATGACATTCAGCAAGGGACAGAGAGCCAACTGCAGCCAGCCCTACATCCTGTGTACATAGAGCACCATCACTTCTTGTACACCTCTCAATCATTTTTAAGTCAAATAAACTAGACTTTGTAAATAATTGTGTAGAATACACAACAGCTAAAATGATTAATACAAATGTGTTTAATTGTTAAATCACCGGTCAGTTGATTAGATGAGCTGCCCTTTGGTTCAAGTGAACGTTTTTTTTTGTTAGCAGAGTGCTGACTGACAGGATAATGGCTTTTTTTATCTAAAAAAATGGATGTGTGATCCCTCAGAGCTTTCCTCAGAGAAGCATCACATCAACATGTAAAGATTAAATAGAAAAAAGTCCTCTTACGACAAATGGATCAATCAATCATCAATCTTAATTGAAATAGCGCAACAACAACAAAAAATTACAACAAATGTTATCAGAAGACTATTTACAAACAGAGCAGGCCTAGACCGTACTCTATGTTGTATTATCAACATCCCAACATCAAGACAGGATAAAATCCAGTTCCACCTTTCAGTCAGGACTCAATCTGATCTCATCTTAATCCACCATGAGTAGAGCATTTTGCAGCATTCAGAAAAGTTGCAGCGTCAAGGACGAACTACCTTTAACAGGCAGAAACCTCAAGCAGAACCAGACTCATGATAGACACACATCTGCAGAGACCGAGTTGTGGTTGGAAAGAGGGAGGGAGGGAGATGAAGAGAGACAAACATCAACAGCTGCATTTAGACTTCTGGTTACAGTGCCAATGATAATAGGGAGAGTACTATTGGAAAGAGAATGGAAGATGTGGATCAAGGGGCAGAGCCAACTGCAGCCAGCCCTATATCCTGTGCACATTTACATTTTAGATATTCGCTCTTCCATGAAATTTTTCAAAACTAAACATTAATAAAGGACTACAATTATTTATCTTAAAGCAGTAATATTTTCCTCTTTTTGGTCTAGCTCACAGTTGTTATTTTTTTTAATCGTTCCTACAAATGTTAAAAATCTTCAAACAAATGTTCTACATATGACGGCTATCATAAACAAAGAAAATCACATTTTTAACAGGAAAAAAAACATGATTCAAATTCAATGGAATATTGATGCTGTTTGTTACTACAGCCATACAGAAAAATAATTTCAGTCAGCAACACTCTCATCATAGATTTAAACCAAGCCAAGATTTAGTCAAGCAGCATGCAATGCTTCCCAGGGAGCACACTGCTAAATTCCCCACAAGGGCAAAACAAACTTTTAGACTATAGAAAGAGGCAAGGTGGTAAGCAAAGCTTTGCCAGCAGCAGCGACATAGTGTGAGCAGTGTTGATGAAACATTGATCAGTAAGAGGGAAGACACATTTAAATGGACCACCTTGTTTTGAGTTTGAGCTGGGATTCATTTTTGAGTAATCAGAAGAAACAATTCATCCAGCATCTGTCGTCTGATTATAGGGTGTATGACTTCTGTGACCTGCAAACCCTAACACAATACTTCATTAAACAAACAGGCTTCAAGGTAAATCCTCCAGTTACTGTTTTTATTTGATTTCATACTCAGGATATCATCAGGTACTAAATATAAATCTTACCAGAAGTACTAGTTGTCACATTCCTGTTTGGGAGTACACCAGTTAGCAAATATGATCCACCTAAGTTATTTCTATATGATACAACTTTTATGTTATTGAGAATTGAACCAATGTCTGAATGATCATGGAGAACTGACTGGTAGGATGCATACAAACAAAATGTGGTTCAGAGCCTAGATGCCAAACACAAACAATGTTGTGCTGCTGAAATAAAGTTTCGATCAATACAACGTGAGTTGACTGACTGAAACACAATTGTGGCATCATGAGTCAGATCCTCTCGGCGCAGATGTCCCCTGTCCTCATCTCAAATTCGGAGCATGATCCTCAGGCACCACACGGCCTCTGCACAACATCAACCCTGAGGCAGAACCCACCCACCCCAGATTGCCTCTCCTCCACCCCTGAAAGCACCCATTCACTTCAGGTCCCATTCATTAGAGCACATCATACCAGCCCACGAGCCAGTCAGCCAGGTCTGTGAAAGGCCAGGGAGCCGCACTCAGCTTCTCTTCTTTCAGGTATACGAACAAGACTTCACTCTGCAAAGGAGCAGAGCAATTACATTCCCCTCTTCCTCACCTAATCTTCATCAGGACCTTTCCAGCACACTCCCCTATTCTTCTGACAGTGTGACTGTGTGTGTGGTGGGATTAAAAACCTCAGAGAGCACCTTTAGGGGCAAAAAGAGAATTGGAATTAACAGAGGCTCAGTATTATCAGCGTACATGCCATAGGTGGCTGCGAGTCCATCAGCCCTGAGGAGAACGACTTAATAACAGCCTCATTAAGAGCACAGTCCGTTACTGATAAGGGTCCCCCCGAGAAGCACTAATTAAAAGCAAAGGGGGGCGCCAGAGTGGGCAAATTGGACACAGTCAGTGAAACTAAGTTTTTATGGAGAAACAAAAAGCCGGGCTAATCTGGCTGCCTCCTGTGTCAGGCTTTGTGTCTGCCCAGATGCACCTTACAGGCACGGCGCCTCAGGCCGTTTGACTGCAGGCTATTTGAGACTGAAAAAGGGTGACTATGCATAATGATACTGCAGTATTTGATTTTTTTTTTGCGTGTGTGTATTAAAGGCACATAAGTGTGATTTTTTACTTGTGCTAAGTCAGTTGCCCACTTGGTGGCAGAAGAGCTCTACTGTACTCCCACTACCTACCTTTGTTGCTCAGCCCTGTGCAGCAATAATAATAATAAAATACTTTTGCATCGGTGAGGTTGGAAGAAACAGGAAATCAGTTGTAGATGTCATCAGTTCTGTGCAGATTGACGCACCCAGTCTGCTGTTTTCCGTGTGTC
Organism: Notolabrus celidotus; assembly: GCF_009762535.1. Taxonomy (NCBI): domain Eukaryota; kingdom Metazoa; phylum Chordata; class Actinopteri; order Labriformes; family Labridae; genus Notolabrus; species Notolabrus celidotus. The sequence goes on from NC_048276.1 coordinate 26,131,459, forward strand.
ACATAAGTTGATGTATTGCAGAAGAAGACAGTGAAATGCTCCTATTGGGGTTTTATGACAGGATGTTAGGAAAGGGAAGAGCAAATGTTGCACCTTGAATGACATCTTCTTTGCAGGAGGAAGTGTTCTGTCTAATGTGGGTGTAAATGTCTGGATCATTGTTCATGTTGCTTCTGAAATGCAACCCTCCAGGTGCTTTCATGAGTGAGCTAATGACTGCAGCTAATTTGAAACAAGTGTAATAGCCAGTAAATGCAGGCCTACAGCGCAGCTATGGTGCTGGGAAGGGTTAAAAGTGTTCAGCTATTACTGGAGGCCAGCAGTAATCTGTGTCACACTTTAAAAGCATTTTCATCATAGAGCAGAGCCCATTTAGACCACAGTGAAAAGGCAGGAGGAAATTATCAGGCTCATAGAAGCAATATCAGCCATCAAAACCCCATGTCTCCTTCTGCCACCATCATGTTGAGGCACTTCAAAGTTAGTCTTTGTTGTTTTGCAAACATAAAAAGCCCTACCTCAGTGGATTTTATGTTGAGGGAAACAGTGATTCTGAAATTACTTTCATCCTTGAAAAGGAGAAGAACAAGAAACTGCCAGGCCCACGTGCATGTGGCATGTGCGTCTATTTGTAGACAAACATGCGTTCCTAATAGAACAATGCAGGCAAGCAGAAAATAAATTTCCTGCTCTGTGCACTCCAGTTGTCTCCGGTTTCATCCTTATCCATTTCACTGCTGCTGCCAGTGCTGTCATTGATAGTAAGGGCAAGGACTGTTCATACACAAACCATTTCTCTTCCAGGAAGAATTGATTTAATGACAACATCCAGTAGCCGCAATCGATGATGCAGAGGGAAATGTACATTATGAGGAAAGGAAGACAGATAATGGAGGATCAGAGAGCCATATCCATCACTCTAACTGGGCTCCTTAAACACTCCTCCTTTCCTTATTCAAAAAGTAGCCAGCCGATTAGGCCAGGCGATCAAGCAGTGTTATTTCCTCCCCACAGTATCAAATCCACACACCCTTTTTGTTCTAACCCTACTTGGTCCTCTTCACCAAGAAGTGTAACATCTGGGTTCACAGCAGCATGCAGCTCTGGATGATGATCATTTCACTTTACAGCCTCTCTGTTTTACCCCATGTGGCTCCTCAGCTAAATGTGGCTGAGGATAGACAGAAAAAGATGCTTCTGTTTTTTTGTTTTTTTTTGCATCGAAGCGATTTTAAAACCAAGTTGAGCCTATTGTGTGTGAGACCCGGCTACTTGTTTAAAATCCTGTCGACAATAGAAGTGAGGAGCCTTTGTCTCTCTGCTATCAGCTTCTAAGACCCACATCCACTCTGAACACATCTGATGAGCTGTCTTATCAAACAAGAGAAGGGCTGATTCTTGTCACTGTGTAAAGATGCATTGTGGGTGCCACACATAGCACCACGTTGTTTATGAGCTTCAGAAAGCATCGGTGGCTTTCATCAAAATGAACTTCAATCTGCAGGTTTTCATGTTTTTCTCTCTTTTCCCAGACATTATGATTTCTATTTCCAAACCTTCAAAATGTTGCTTTTAAGAAAATATATTTTTCCCTTCAACCTCTTCATGTGTATGTTGTAAAAGTCACCTCATAGCTTTATGGAACAACACATTCCTGCACAGCTTTTTTGTAAAGAAAAGAAAAAAAAGAATGATTTGTCACAGAGGAGGAATGTGCTCTGAAACTTGTAACAATCTGTCTGAAAAACACAACTCCCACCCCCAACATGTCAAGTATGGCAGCTTGGTTAGTGGCCCTGTGCTTTAATGTGATGATGTGGTTATCTTCAAAGGATTGCAGGGATATGCTGTCCTGTTAGCAACAACATCAATACAATGTCAGGGAATGTTAGGCTCTGGAAATAAAAATGGTTGCGTTTCTGATTATTAAACACAGCTTGCTGAGAAAAATGTCACATTCTGTATGTTTTGGTTGTGCGACGATACTTATTAACACGTGGTAACTCTGCAAAACAGTCACAGTTTGTTATATTTTGGCATGAAAAAAGTTGGGTTATGTTTCAAAAATGTTCATAGCCGGGGTTTTAATCCATCCTTACACTCCATAATATTGCAGCGTCATATTTTGAAAATGTGGGCTGCTGACCAAGCTGCCATATTTCATGTTGTTTAGAAAGAGACTGATAGAATGAGTAAGTAACAAATGACGAATGAGTCAGACGTTAAAATCAAATACTGCTGAGCCCTCAGAGAACACATCCAGATGGAGTTTGTTTGTACAGGACTGCTTGTTCACATTGGTTTGAGATGTTAGTCAACTGATAACACAGGTCGAGGATTTCTCACCCCTTCAACCTGGAGCCTCTGGACCCTCACAGCTGAGGTCACACGTTGTCTGTTGTAATGAAAAGCCTGCATAACACCGCCTGAGGAACTGAGGCTATACGCTCATGCTCCTGAGCTCTGAGACGTTGCTTGGAGCGAGGCCTGGATGAGCAGTCACTGTAATCTTGGCATCAACTCTCAAACTGACAGGCAACCCCTGTAATACCGGGATAACAGTAATGTGCTGCAGTTTGTTAAAGTTGTAATCTCTGCGATTTCCGTACATTAAATCCCATTTATGTCCTTTTTTTTTTACTTTTGAGAGTGCCATCCATCGTATGAGTTTTACCCAATTTGCTCTCTGTGTTGTTTTGGAGTTCAATTTGCGCTACAATTGCAGTCAGATTCCTTTGCATGTGTACATTTGTTTCAGTTGTCAGCAGCTTTCATTCTTGGTGCTTGATGATTTTTTTTAACTATGTGGTTCAAATAATTCTCTCCGCCAGAGAATAAAATAGCACATGCCAAATGTGAAATGTAAATTTACAGTGGCAGTGTAAATAAATGTTATTTTTATAAAGACATTCTCTGGCAAAGGATGGACTTTAAATCGATAATGTGTCTGTATGCAGGACAATGTGTAGGACAGTCTTTGTGTTTAATGTCAAGGTGAGGGAGGGGGCTGAGAGACTCAACATAACAGACCAAAAAGCCAGCATATGTCGGATGCTCAGGTTAGCCTCAAAGCCACAGAGTGTACCTGTTGTATGTTTTGAGTTTGTGACAACCCTCTCTGTCTGTCTTTCTGTAACCTTGGTTTGTTGTCCCAAAGGTGCATCAGGTGAGGTGTGGCAGGGGGTCATTTCTAACAATGGTAACACCTGGGCCCAGTGTGCCTGTACAGACTTGGAAAACCCTCCAGGAACTCACGATGTTCTCTCTTCTCTGACAGACGGTCGTTTTGCTTTTGCTTTTTCTGCAACAGAAACAAAAGCCTTTAGCTGTGACTGTGGACTACTTTGTGATGATCTGTTACACACAGCCCCAGTGAAATCAACTTCAATTTGAAGTTGTACATGAAGACACACTTCATATTTGTCACACCCTCACAGATGGGGCCATTACTTGTACGAACCATATGGCAAGATTAATCTCTTACACCACAGCAGAGAGTCAGAGCTGACCTTCTCAGCATTCCAACAAAGCAAACTCCACATTGTGATATTTCTGTTTGATGAACGGGATCATTCTGACCAACACACTGACTGCAGGTCTCCTCCTGATGTGTTTTTTTTTTTTGTCTTGCTGGAAATGAATGGCTTCTCAATAGCAATCACTTACAGCGTGTAATGGCCCTTCAGGTGAACCATCACACTTTACACTCTGTGCAGCCCAGACGTACGAAGAGTTGATAGCTCAGTGGTGATGATTCTTGCATCGTTTCAAAGAACAAAGGATAACTCTGCACTCCATAATCAGCACCCTGCGCTGAATTCATTTTCTTCAAAACAGAAACAGCATTTGAACAGTCTTCCATTTAGAAAGACATAATTGTAAGGCTGTAGCCATCCTCCTTATGTATAATAAACTCTGGGAACTTGTCAGAATGCACACAATCTATAATCTATCTGTGCTTTCAGCTTTAATAACCTCTAACAACACCCTGTTGCTTCATTATGTGTCGCATAACAACTGAACTTTGGCTGTGCTGTCACACAATGCAGAGCAGTGCTCCAAACTTTTCTCAAGTCATCCTGGCTAGTTTAAAAGCTGCTGTTGGCTTCTGCCGTTGTGTTTCTCCCCCCTTTATTCCCTGAGCAGTGAGGAGCCCAGGTGTTGGCAGTGAGCAGATTGCATGGCAGCAAAGTGATATTTTGATGACATGACAGTCAGCTCGCTTTCCCATTCTGCTGTGCGGCGCAGCACTGTGGCTCCGTGCTCCGCTGGGATGGGTAGATCCATGGGTCCACACAGCTGGCATTGGCTCCTGCCAACTCCAGAAGCTCCCCATCACAGATGTTCATGCAGCCACCACATTGGCAGCGTCTGGCCCTTTGTGTTGACCTTATTCTCGACCACAGCCGGCTCAGGATGAAAAATTAAGTACATGAGTCAAAGGAATAAACCGAGTTTCAGGTAGATTAGCTCATAAAATTATTGAGTAAAGTGAAGATTCATGATCCATGAGTCCCCTGTATTATTCCATGCTAATTCATTGGCACACTCAAGTGATAGGAGCCATGACAACTGTAAAGGCTCTGATGTCTGTGCTAGAGAAGTTGCATGTGCTATTTAATAAAAAAGTCTCCCAATGTCCAACCTGCTAAATAAAAACCTGCATAACCTGCATAAATTAAATCATCTCATAAAAGTGACAGACATGTCCAGCTAAAGAAATAAATGATCAGATGCCACATTAGTATTATTTTTCCATTTCATATAAAATAAAATATCATTATTAATTTTTGGATTTCTGCTCAAAATAAGAAATAGAAAACTTTAAAATGTTCTTGTTTATAGGTTCAAGTTTATTCCATTTATTTAGCACCTTCAAAGCTAAACAAACACATAGTAGAAACACATTTAAACAGGCTGAACACAATTAAAAGCAAGGGAATAAAAGTAGGTCTTGAGGTGTTTTTTAAAACCCCCAGCAGAGTCTGCCTGTCCTAATGTCCTCTAGCAGGCTATTCCAGAGCCTAGGAGCTGCTACAGAGTAACCCTCTCCCCGGCCTTTATCTTCCTTGAACGAGGCATGACCAATAAGCCCCGCTGAGAGGATCTGAGGGGTCTGCTGGTGCTGTAGGGGTTGAGAAGTTCCGAGATACATGGAGGGATTTGTAAACATTCAGAATAACTTTGAAATGAAGTCTGAAATGAATGAATAGGGGTTATACAGTGACATTTTTTACCTTGTTAATAACTGAGCTGCAGTATTTTGAACTAATTTTAAGTGGGAAGTGTCGTGGAATTTTCATAGTCTTATATATATGTATGTAAGAATGTTTAACTATTGTATTCTTTCAGTCTAAATGTCATGTTTAGAGTAACTTGTTTCCTATGTCGTCTGTGACGGGCGAGATCGTGTCAGGGTAGTAGTCAAGGTCTCTCCCCCTGCTCCTGTCTTTATCTGTGTGTTATGGCCGACTTACTGTCTCCAGAACTAGAGCACAGGTCTTCTTCCCACTTATTGTGTTCCTATTGTCCAAACATGGTTATCTAACTTTAGTGTCGTCTTCAGAGGGAATAAATACTATGCCAAGGGTTTTGTCTGTCAGAACTGACTTGGCATTGCACTGCACTCTCCTGCCTGTGTACTGTTATGTTATTTCTCCTTGATCAAGTTCTACATAAACTATTTCAACGTAAGCTGTCCGAGTCTCCTGAGTCTTCTGTGTCCAGTGTCCAGTTTGTTGCTGAATTCCATCACAGGAAGTAGTGGTTTGAGGAATACCAAAATAGAGTGAATTACAGTAATCCAGCCTGGATGATAATAGAGCATGAATTACTGTTTGTAAGAGGGTGACAGATGCAATGCCAGATTTTTTTACAATATGGTTCTGAGTTGAAAGAAGCTGGACCTGACAACTGAGCTTCAACCTGTCTGCTGAAGTTTAAATAAAGTCAAAGATGCTGATGTAATGCTGTATACTAGGACAGCAGGTCATCGTAGCACATGGGCTAACTAGTTTGCTAAGTACTGCATTATTGTCTTATTAAGATATGAAGAAATATAAATAACATACTGATCAGGTTTCTTCTCAAAAGCTCTCTTTATCAGAGTGCACAAGTCTCAAGGTCTAAATGTGAAATAACATACTTTACACCCCTGTCACACACTGAGCAGTCCTCATGCATGCTGGTGTTCTGAACACAGCTGTAAAGTTTCCCAATGCAGAAAAACAAATCAGTTTGTCTGCTCCTCTGATGCCTTCATCACTATGTAAAGACAAGGCTAACATTTAGTGATTTGTGATACTATAAGCATATGCAGTGGGAGGATACGGCTGCATAGTCCTTGAAACAAATGTAGCGGTAGAAGTCCACACAGTTATCAGGCTCTTATAGTTCAGAGCTGTGATATTCAGGCCGGAGGCAGCATAGGAGTGTAAATATAGCAGCATGCGCACCCTGCCAGCGCTCTCTCGTGTAGTGGAAGCTTCTTTTCTGCCTCTGCTGTCTGCTACAAATACCATGAGTCTGTGTGATTGAGACTTTCCAACATACATTTTAAAATGTATCCTGAAAGTGTTGCAGTTAAACTATTTTCTTATAGTTTTCAGACATGTCATACTTTCCAGTTCCTCTATAACAGGTAATAAAATAAACAACACTTTTGTATTTCAAACTTCTGGGCTCCATGACCTCAAGCATTTAATTGTTTGTGCTCAGTGTGTCATCCAGACTGATGAAAACACACATCTCTCGGTGTTCAGCTGCCTTTGTTATCACATCTCAAGCTCTAATTGTTAAATAGTTGGACTAATACAACATCAGAAGTACAAACAGAGACCTTTGTTTTTTTTACTGTGACAGCAGGGGGTCCTTGTTCCATATCCGTCCAAGTCTTCAAACTGTGTTTCTCACAGCATGCTGTACATGATAATCACTTGACAATAAGAAGAGACTAATTTTAAAAATGTTTCTGATGAAGTTGGGGTTACGGGATCTATTTTAAGTAAAACAGCTGTCGTCTTCTTATGGTCTGATTTTTGTTGTTTGCTCAGAACAAGCTGACTGTTTGCTGCAGAAGATTTAAGGGGATCCTCATACACCATCACTCCCCATACAGTCAACACCACGCTCCCTCCACAGCACTCACAGCCTCCAATCTCATATGCACAGACGCAGATGCAATTATTTTTACAGAGATAAAGGGAAATGTCATCAGCACACTCAGAAAGCCTCCACATTCTATCACCCTCCTTTCCTTTTTTCATTTCTATGATTCCCTTTATCAATTAAGTCTGCTCTCAAGATTGTCTCCAGCAATTTCATTACAGTCAATTAGCCTGGAGAGAGAAAGAGAGAGAGGGGAGAGCTGCAGCCAAACAACATGCATCTGAGCCTACGAACACCAAACACTGTCAGCAGGAAGCGACAAGCAGGGCGTTTTTACTCTTCTCAAGCCTAATAATATTTGTGAGACACTCAGGGGAGACTGAGTGGACACACTGCAGGAGCTTTGTGCTGACGTGTATTTATATAAAGAAAACTCATCTGATAGAGAGGTTGCTGACCACTGAATACACATGAAATATTTTACTTTGCTTGACAATGAGACACAAGTTAGCATGCAAACGTTTGGAGTGGGCAGTAACACAGCTCAAGGCAGAGTATTCATAGATATGATTATTTTAAGAGGACAAGTCTTTGTGTGAGAAAACATTAGTTTGACTGCCCAGGTAAAGAGACACTTGGTAATTTACTGTGCAACCTGGCAGGTAAAAAGTAAAAATATACCACAGAAGAAGAAGCTGGTGTGTCTTTTGTGCGAGATATATTTCTCTATATGAATGTCAGGACATCAGGTACAGATTCTCTTTCTCTCAGGGCTGCTCTTTTTATCCAGCCGAACTGTCGATCATGAAAAGAGTCTTATGACCAAATTGTAGGAACTGCATCTTGCCTGGTGTCTGTCTGACAGATCTGTACAGTTAGACGGGACAAAAAAAGATAAAAGTAAACCTATAGGATCCCTCAGTCATTCAGCAGTTTTCAAAAATGGCACTAACCACTGAATGTATTTTTGCATACAACAAATAGAGTATATGAGGGGTTCTATATCATCCCAATCTTCACTTGAGATCATTTCTTCAGAGTCAGCTGTTAATAAAAAAATACATTAACCCGCAGAATGATAGCATTTTGGCGCTGTTAGCATAAATATGTAATGCGAAAAAAGGTCCAGGATTAACAAATTCATGTTTTGTTTTGTTTTGTGGTGCATTTTTGTCCCTTTTAGCACGCCATAGCAAATCTCCTGTTGCTGCTTTGATTGGAAATAACGAAACCCCTGTGCCATTAAAAAAATCTCCCAGTTGACTCAGTTCACAAGTAAAAAAAGGAAAAAAGCAATTTGTGTCAAATTTAATCAATATCACCTAAGCTCCCTGATTTTGAGCTACCACCTACGAGCTAAGCATACAAGTGCTGCTAATCTGATTATGTCAGTGTGCAACCACATCACAAAAAACGGCATAGTGTGTGAGAATCACCACAGACAACATGATCAAATTGAAGCGACGTCCTAAGGTTGGTATGTTGTGACCAGTCATGCCTTATCATTGCAGGGAGCAGTAGTTTCAGTCTTACAGGACATGAAACGGAGAAAGCAACCAAACTAGAACTCCTGAAAAGTGAAAATGCATTTACATTAACTAGGGATCACTGTGCACATACACTCTTACATATGTCTTAATGTGTAGCCATGTTGATAATGAATCTAAAAGTAAAGACCATAAAGAAATTCAGTTTATTTTGATTCTGAAAAAAGAAACTGAAATTAATGACATTTTAATCGTGGGATTTCAAATACAATTGAACACGGTTAACCTTTACAAATTCTGCAATTAAAAATAGCCCCATAGCTTTTATTATCTGGAAAATTGTTGTCCAGACAACTCAGTTTAATGTTTGATTGAGAAAGTGCAATACAAATTTTGAATGACTTGAGCCAATTTTGATGTTTTCCATAGACTTACTACATATAAAAGTTAAAAAACAAATGCAACTGCTCTTCCTCTATACCTCAAAACAAAATCTTAAGGCTACAACTTACAAGTGTTCGATTACAGCTCTGGGGATGTCGTGTTATTTTTGTGCCTTTCTGCACCTTAACTTTTTGGAACCATAGAAAACTCATTAAAGAGGCTTCATATTATTTAAGATCTTCACAACTCTCGACAACATGCTCAGCATAAAGATAATAGAGATAAAACACCTTACCTTGAACCTTAAATTCATAAACACTAAATCCAAAAATGACTTACGTAATATTGTATGCAGTATACAGCGTTTTACACATCCTACTTTGAATTGATTTGAAAGGCATCCACTCATTCATTTATTTATTATTACAGTTTGGTACTGCCATGTAAACAGGCAGACTTTCTTGGACATGTTAGTTATTTATTCTTCTGTTGTACCCTGTCTCTGTGCGGTACATTAAGTATAACCATGGCTTTCTCTTTCATGATATCATAACATATGGTTATACAGCAGCTGGTTAACTCTTCTGCAGCAGATCAGCCCAAACTCCAGGGAATCCACGAGAGTTCTTTGGGAATAACCAACATATGCCCGACTTTGCAGTTTACTGCTACATTAACTGCATTCTGTTTTGGTACCATGCTGCCTCTGCAGTGGTTATACCTGCTGGTGGTAAAGCAGTTTCATGCTGGTGTTCACTCTCAATGTGAGAGGCTGTTATTAAGGTCAGCAGTATCTGCTGCTTTCATTTAGCAGCCGTAGGATTTAAATATCTGATACAGGAGAGTGCAACACCCACTAACGGATCAAGACCTGTTTAGACCAACAACTGACATGTTCAGCAAGGTGAAGTTACTGGTTTGGTCTTTTATTTAATGCTCTACACAGTCAATAATAGAGAATATCAGGGCAAAGACAAGAATATTTATTGGATGAAGCCATAACAGCCCTTTTGAGGCAGCCGACTGCATAAATAAACTTAAGCCTTTTCAAAACCTTCACAACCTTTTTATCAATTCGACCCCAACATATTAGATCAGTGGAAGTATCCTAAACTTTAACTACAGCTTAAACAAAATCACAAAATCATTAAAAACTAAAACAGAAAAAAGTGTCACTCTGAAAATGAAATGAGCTTAATGCATTAATATTTTTGTAAGCATATTAATTTATAACAGTGGATGAGTCATATTTACAGTGACTTACTTGACTTAAGCCCTTTGGCTCTTGGGGGAGCATAGGTCATTTATGAACTTCTTCCAGCTGGTTCGGCGTTGAGCGATCTTCTCTGCTTCCTTCCAAGATGTTCACCTCACAAGATGTTGGCCTCTCAAAATCCAACCCCACGTCCATGCCGTGAGAGGCCGGCAACGGCAAATAAGTACAGGGTCGCCAGGTAGGGCGAAGTATGGTGGGTGGCTTATTGCCACCCAGGCCGTTACGGTAGCCGTGAAGGCCTGCCTGGATCTACCTGGAAACACATGTCGGCTAACGGGTCTCTGGTATAGTGGGCCAATCACCCGCTTAGTGGAAGAAAGAAGATTACAGAAACATTTATGATAAACTTTCAGCAAGGTTTGGAAGTGGAAGGTGTCATATTTACAGTGCACATTTAAAATTAGCTGCTTGCATTCTCTATAGTTTACAATACTTCTGGTTCTCCAGCTCGAGGAAACAGTGGGTGGTAGACTGCTGAATCGCTGAATTCTCACCCACACTGGTATAAACTGTAGCATATGGCCCTGAAAAGCCATAAGACACCAAAATGTTGGCACCAAAATGTACTGCTTTTAATTATATAACGGTACAACACTCTTTTCCTCCACTTGAAATGTTTTATTTTTTGTCTATCTCTACAAGTGGGTGTGGCTTAACTTAGTCACCTCAATAGAATGTGTGTAATGTGGATGTAGCCTCTTGGCTTCCAAAAGGAAGCCAAACTTGAAGCACCATGAACCTGAAGTCTATCAAATTTGGCCCTACCTTCAACTTGATTCATTCATTGTCACAGTCAAATTTGAATTCACAAGTTTGGGGTCTCAGCTGCTGTTTTCAAGCCCTCTTCATTTCAGTATGACGTTCATTTTGGAAATTATGATCTTAATTATAATAAAGACAAGTGGGTTTCAATTTGGGGACGACGCTTCTGGGGATTGATTCATTATCCTACCAAATATGGTCCCTCCCGGCTTCAAATCTGATAACACAGTATCTGATGGATCTATCTTACATTCTGTAGTAGATAGTGTAGTCACACCTTTACAGTGTGATGTTGTTTGCAAGAGGCGCATTCGCCTTAAAAAAGAGATAGGGAAAAAAATATCTGCAGAAACTTCATCAAGGTGATATATTCTGACTGGATCACTCTCTTATTTAAACAGCTGTGAAATTAAAGAAGCTGCTTATTTGTACATCCATAATCAAAGCAGGAAGAAGAAGTATTATTGAATGGGGATAGGCATATCCTTCATTAGTGATGCAGAACTAAGTGAATCCTTCATAGCTTTCAGTTTGATTTGACTGCCAAATGTTTCAACAGCTAACACACACAAAGATAGAGAGAGTCTCAGGTCCTGTGGAAGGGTCAAAAGAAGAGAAAAATCCATGAACACTGAACTGGCAGGATCTCTCAATGCGTTGGATGGAAATTATGTTGTCACTATTAAGTGTGAGCCTGACCTGCTGAAGACTTATTTTTAAGTGGAACAGGGCACATTTCAAGGAGCTCAGGCAGTGTGTTTACATCAATCAGTCATCTTGTTGTTTGCTTCTTTGACCTCTCTCAGCATTTCTGCAACAATGTCAGTTTGTTTCTCAGTTAGAGACAGAAAGAAGCAAAAAAAACACCACTAGCTTTTCTCACCCCAGCACCACCACCACCACCTACTACAGTTCTTCTCATGAATAGCCACAGTGTCTCACTCTGTTTCTTCTTCCCGTGCTCGGATAGATTATGCATCAAGTTTTTAATTGATCCCTCTGGGGTGGGATTCTCGCAGTAGGGGAGACTTAGGTACACAATGGTATGAACCTAGATCCTGTGATTTCTAAGCAAACACAGCATTTTGAATACTTAGCTCCAGGCAGCATTAATTGGTTTTGCATAAATACTTGTGCTTCCACACTACAGAGACCTTGAGTAGAAGATGGGATGTTTTAAGCAGTGTAAGTGAGAGAGATGGAAAAAGGAAATTCTGGGTGTTTAAGATGTGCACTGCAGTCAACAAAATTGGGTTTTTGGAACAATTCTTACAGGTTCAAGTGTTTGTGATGATAAACTAGGACGGCACATGTGATTAAGCAATGAATAGGTGTAGAGCTGTTGTACTACAGTTTTTACTTCTTTTTAACTTCAAACCTAATTGAAACAACTTACAAACACTGAAATTGTTGTGCTGAAAGTTG